>NC_042989.1:27290665-27393165 GCF_901001165.1 Salmo trutta
ACTGGCGCCCTGTGCTCTTCACAGATGAAAGCAGGTTCACACTGAGCACGTGACAGACGTGACAGAGTCTGGAGACGCCGTGGAGAACGTTCTGCTGCCTGCAACATCCTCCAGCATGACCGGTTTGGCGGTGGGTCAGTCATGGTGTGGGGTGGCATTTCTTTGGGGGGCCGCACAGCCCTCCATGTGCTTGCCAGAGGTAGCCTGACTGCCATTAGGTACCGAGATGAGATCCTCAGACCCCTTGTGAGACCATATGCTGGTGCGGTTGGCCCTGGGTTCCTCCTAATGCAAGACAATGTTAGACCTCATGTGGCTGGAGTGTGTCAGCAGTTCCTGCAAGAGGAAGGCATTGATGCTATGGATCGGCCCACCCGTTCCCCAGACCTGAATCCAATTGAACACATCTGGGACATCATGTCTCGCTCCATCCACCAACGCCACGTTGCACCACAGACTGTCCAGGAGTTGGCGGATGCTTTAGTCCAGGTCTGGGAGGAGATCCCTCAGGAGACCATCCGCCACCTCATCAGGAGCATGCCCAGGCGTTGTAGGGAGGTCATACAGGCACGTGGAGGCCACACACACTACTGAGCCTCATTTTGACTTGTTTTAAGGACATTACATCAAATTTGGATCAGCCTGTAGTGTGGTTTTCCACTTTAATTTTGAGTGTGACTCCAAATCCAGACCTCCATGGGTTGATAAATTGGATTTCCATTGATTATTTTTGTGTGATTTTGTTGTCAGCACAATCAACTATGTAAAGAAAAAAGTATTTAATAAGATTATTTCTTTCATTCAGATCTAGGATGTGTTGTTTAAGTGTTCCCTTTATTTTTTTGAGCAGTATATAATATCTTACGTTTTACCTGGTCATATAATAGCATACAAATTGGTTGACGTAATCTGCTCTAATAATCCTGACAGGTCTCACTTCTCCTCACTGGAGACACATTGTCTCAATCCTCATCTCAGTATCAGAGGACTGCTGGATGGCCCGTTTCACACATAGGCTACTCACATGGCCAAAGCCTCACTGCCTAACCTAGGGATAGAATGTATGAATGGCTCTATGTCCTCTCTGATCCAGAACCCCCAGTACCATCATCCGGACAATTCTGGATCACAATGAAAATGAGAGTCTTAAACTTCTTAATAATATAACAATGGTGTTAGACTAAAAATATGTTAATGTTATTTATCTGCAATCGTTTCCCTCCAGAATTTCAGCAGTCTTTCGGAATAAGAAATAGGCTGTTTCTATGTATGTTGTATAATGTGATTATGTTATTTGTTATTGCATTTCCCGGGTAAGCAGAACCAATTAAATGGCTGTGCATTGTCCCTCAGCACATTCATATTCTGAACACAGTGTCTGTGTGTGTTATCTGAGCTGCAGCACGCCTCAGTGGAGCTCTGTTCTGTTCTGTTCTGCTCTGTTCTGATCTGTTCTGCTCTGCTCTGATCTGCTCTGTTCTGATCTGTTCTGCTCTGTTCTGTTCTGTTCTGCTCTGTTCTGCTCTGTTCTGCTCTGTTCTGATCTGTTCTGCTCTGTTCTGATCTGTTCTGCTCTGTTCTGATCTGTTCTGCTCTGCTCTGTTCTGTTCTGATCTGTTCTGTTCTGCACTGTTCTGTTCTGCTATGTTCTGCTCTGCTCTGTTCTGCTCTGTTCTGATCTGTTCTGTTTTGTTCTGTTCTGATCTGTTCTGCTCTGGTCTGATCTGTTCTGCTCTGTTCTGATCTGTTCTGCTCTACTCTGTTTTGTTCTGTTCTGTTCTGTTCTGATCTGTTCTGCTCTGTTCTGTTCTGCTCTGTTCTGATCTGATCTGTTCTGCTCTGTTCTGTTCTGCTCTGTTCTGTTCTGTTCTGCTCTGTTCTGATCTGTTCTGCTCTGCTCTGTTCTGATCTGTTCTGCTCTGCTCTGTTCTGCTCTGTTCTGATCTGTTCTGCTCTGTTCTGTTCTGCTCTGTTCTGCTCTGTTCTGTTCTGATCTGTTCTGCTCTGCTCTGTTCTGCTCTGTTCTGTTCTGCTCTGCTCTGATCTGTTCTGCTCTGTTCTGTTCTGCTCTGTTCTGCTCTGTTCTGCTCTGCTCTGCTCTGTTCTGATCTGTTCTGCTCTGCTCTGTTCTGCTCTGTTCTGATCTGTTCTTCTCTGTTTTGTTCTGTTCTGCTCTGTTCAGCTCTGTTCTGCTCTGTTCTGCACTGTTCTGTTCTGCTATGTTCTGCTCTGTTCTGCTCTGTTCTGTTCTGCTCTGTTTTGTTCTGTTCTACTCTGTTCAGCTCTGTTCAGCTCTGTTCTGCTCTGTTCTGCACTGTTCTGTTCTGCTCTGTTCTGCTCTGTTCTGGTCTACTCTGTTTTGTTCTACTCTGTTCTGCTCTGCTTTGTTCTGCTCTGCTCTGTTCTGTTCTGTTCTGCTCTGTTATGTTCTACTCTGTTCTGTTCTACTCTGGTCTGCTCTGCTCTGTTCTGATCTGCTCTGTTCTGTTCTGCTCTGCTCTGCTCTGTTCTGCTCTGTTCTGATCTGCTCTGTTCTGTTCTGCTCTGTTCTGTTCTACTCTGTTCTGTTCTACTCTGTTCTGCTCTGTTCTGTTCTGCTCTGTTATGTTCTACTCTGTTCTGTTCTACTCTGTTCTGCTCTGCTCTGTTCTGCTCTGCTCTGTTTTGATCTGCTCTGTTCTGTTCTGCTCTGTTCTACTCTGTTCTGCTCTGCTCTGTTCTGCTCTGCTCTGCTCTGTTCTGTTCTGCTCTGTTCTGTTCTACTCTGTTCTGTTCTACTCTGTTCTGCTCTGTTCTGTTCTGCTCTGTTCTGCTCTGTTATGTTCTACTGTGTTCTGTTCTACTCTGTTCTGCTCTGTTCTGTTCTGATCTGCTCTGTTATGCTCTCATCTGCTCTGCTTTGTTCTGTTATGTTCTGCTCGGTTCTGTTTTGTTCTGCTCTGTTCTGCTCTGTTCTGTTCTGTTCGCTCTGTTCTGCTCTGTTCTGTTCTGTTCTGCTCTGTTCTGCTCTGCTCTGTTCTGCTCTGTTCTGTTCTGTTGTACTCTGTTCTGCTTTGGTCTGTTATGCTCTGTTCTGCTTTGGTCTGTTCTGCTCTGTTCTGCTCTGTTCTGCTCTGCTTTCTTCTGCTCTGTTCTGCTCTGGTCTGTTCTGCTCTGCTCTGTTTTGCTCTGCTCTGTTCTGCTCTGTTCTGTTCTGCTTTGTTCTGCTTTCTTCTGCTTTGGTCTTTTCTGCTCTGTTCTGTTCTGCTCTGTTCTGTTCTGCTTTGTTCTGCTCTCTTCTGCTTTGGTCTGTTCTGCTCTGTTCTGCTCTGTTCTGTTCTGTTGTACTCTGTTCTGTTCTGCTCTCTTCTGCTTTGGTCTGTTCTGCACTGTTCTATTCTGCTCTGTTCTGCTCTGTTCTGTTCTGCTTTGTTTGGTTCTCTTCTGCTTTGGTCTGTTCTGCTCTGTTCTGCTCTGTTCTGCTCTGCTTTGTTCGGCTCTGTTCTGCTCTGCTCTGTTCTGTTCTGTTCTGTTCTGCTTTGTTCTGCTCTCTTCTGCTTTGTTCTGCTCTGTACTGTTCTGTTCTGTTCTGCTTTGTTCTGCTCTCTTCTGCTTTGGTCTGTTCTGCTCTGTTCTGTTCTGCTATGTTCTGCTCTGTTCTGTTCTAGGCTGTACTGCTCTGTTCTTTTCTTCACTGTTCTGTTTTGCTCTGTTCTGCTCTGGTGTTTTTTGCTCTGCTCTGCTTTGTTCTGTTCTGTTATGCTCTGTTCTGTTCTGCTCTGCTCTGTTCTGTTCTGCTCTGTTCTGTTCTACTCTGTTCTGTTCTACTCTGTTCTGTACTCCTCTGTTCTGTTCTGCTCTGTTCTGCTTTGGTATGTTCTATTCTGTTTGCTGTGCTCTGTTCTGTTCTGTTCTGCTCTGTTCTGTTCTGCTCTGTTTTGCTTTGGTCTGTTTTGCTCTGTTCTGCTCTGTTCTTCTTTGCTCTGGTCTGCTCTGTTCTGTTCTGTTCTGCTCTGTTCTGTTCTGTTCTGCTCTGCTCTGCTCTGCTCTATTTGTTATTATCTGCTCTGTTCTGCTCTGTTCTGCTTTGGTCTGTTCTGCTCTGTTCTGTTCTGCTCTGTTTTGCTTTGGTCTGTTATGCTCTGTTCTCTGTTTTGCTATGGTCTGTTCTGCTCTGTTCTGCTCTGATTTGTTCTGCTCTGTTCTGCTTTGGTCTGTTCTGTTCTGCTCTGTTCTGTTCTGCTTTGTTCTGCTCTCTTCTGCTTTGGTCTTTTCTGCTCTGTTCTGTTCTGCTCTGTTCTGCTTTTTTCTGTTCTGGTCTGTACTGCTCTGTTCTTTTCTTCTCTGTTCTGTTTGCTCTGTTTTGCTCTGTTCTTTTTTGCTCTGCTCTGCTTTGTTCTGTTCTGTTCTGTTATGCTTTGTTCTGTTCTGTTCTGCTCTGCTCTGTTCTGTTCTGCTCTGTTCTGTTCTACTCTGTTCTGTTCTACCTTGTTCTGCTCTGTTCTGTTCTGTTCTGCTTTGGTCTGTTCTATTCTGTCTGCTGTGCTCTGTCTGTTCTGCTCTGTTCTGCTCTTGTCTGTTACATTTACATTTACATCATTTATCATTCATCACCATACATGTGGTCTGCGGTTGTGAGGCCGGTTGGACGTACTGCCAAATTCTCTAAAATGTTTACATTTACATTTATGTCATTTAGCAGACACTCTTATCCAGAGCGACTTACAAATTGGTGCATTCACCTTATGATATCCAGTGGAACAACCACTTTACAATAGTACATCTATATCTTTTTTGGAGGGGGAGGGGTGGGGGGTGGGGTAAAATGATTAATTTCCACCATTGGGGTGCCAGAGCAGCGAACAGTTTTGACTGGGCTGAGCGGGAACTGTGCTTCCGCAGAGGTAGGGGGGCCAGCAGGCCAGAGGTGGATGAACGCAGTGCCCTTGTTTTGGTGTAGGGACTGATCAGAGCCTGAAGGTACGGAGGTGCCGTTCCCCTCACAGCTCCGTAGGCAAGCACCATGGTCTTGTCGCAGATGCGAGCTTCAACTGGAAGCCAGTGGAGTGTGTGGAGGAGCGGGGTGACGTGAGAGAACTTGGGAAGGTTGAACACCAGACGGGCTGCGGCGTTCTGGATGAGTTGTAGGGGTTTAATGGCACAGGCAGGGAGCCCAGCCAACAGCGAGTTGCAGTAATCCAGACGGGAGATGACAAGTGCCTGGATTAGGACCTGCGCTGCTTCCTGCGTAAGGCAGGGTCGTACTCTGCGAATGTTGTAGAGCATGAACCTACAGGATTGGGTCACCGCCTTCATGTTAGCGGAGAACAACAGGGTGTTGTCCAGGGTCACGCCAAGGCTCTTAGCACTCTGGGAGCAGGACACAATGGAGTTGTCAACCATGATGGCGAGATCATGGAACGGGCATTCCTTCCCCGGGAGGAAGAGCAGCTCCGTCTTGCCAAGGTTCAGCTTGAGGTGGTGATCCGTCATCCACACTGATATGTCTGCCAGACATGCAGAGATGCGATTCGCCACCTGGTTATCAGAAGGGGGAAAGGAGAAGATTAATTGTTTGTCGTCTGCGTAGCAATGATAAGAGAGACCATGTGAGGATATGACAGAGCCAAGTGACTTGGTGTATAGCGAGAATAGGAGAGGGCCTAGAACTGAGCCCTGGGGGACACCAGTGGTGAGAGCACGTGGTGCGGAGACAGATTCTCGCCATGCCACCTGGTAGGAGCGACCTGTCAGGTAGGACGCAATCCAAGAGTGAGCCGCGCCGGAGATGCCCAAATCGGAGAGGGTGGAGAGGAGGATCTGATGGTTCACAGTATCAAAGGCAGCAGATAGGTCTAGAAGGATGAGAGCAGAGGAGAGAGAGTTAGCTTTAGCAGTGTGGAGAGCCTCCGTGACACAGAGAAGAGCCGTCTCAGTTGAATGACCAGTCTTGAAACCTGACTGATTTGGATCAAGAAGGTCATTCTGAGAGAGATAGCAAGAGAGCTGGCCAAGGACGGCACGTTCAAGAGTTTTGGAGAGAAAAGAAAGAAGGGATACTGGTCTGTAGTTGTTGACATCGGAGGGATCGAGTGTAGGTTTTTTGAGAAGGGGTACAACTCTCGCTCTCTTGAAGACGGAAGGGACGTAGCCAGCGGTCAAGGATGAGTTGATGAGCGAGGTGAGGTAAGGGAGAAGGTCTCCGGAAATGGTCTGGAGAAGAGAGGAGGGGATAGGGTCAAGCGGGCAGGTTGTTGGGCGGCCGGCCGTCACAAGTCGCAAGATTTCATCTGGAGAGAGAGGGGAGAAAGAGGTCAAAGCATAGGGTAGGGCAATGTGAGCAGGACCAGCGGTGTCGTTTGACTTAACAAACGAGGATCGGATGTCGTCAACCTTCTTTTCAAAATGGTTGACGAAGTCATCCGCAGAGAGGGAGGTGGTGGGGGGAGGAGGATTCAGGAGGGAGGAGAAGGTGGCAAAGAGCTTCCTAGGGTTAGAGGCAGATGCTTGGAATTTAGAGTGGTAGAAAGTGGCTTTAGCAGCAGAAATAGAGGAAGAAAATGTAGAGAGGAGGGAGTGAAAAGATGCCAGGTCCGCAGGGAGGCTAGTTTTCCTCCATTTCCACTCGGCTGCCCGGAGTCCTGTTCTGTGAGCTCGCAATGAGTCGTCAAGCCACGGAACAGGAGGGGAGGACCGAGCCGGCCGGGAGGATAGGGGACATAGAGAGTCAAAGGATGCAGAAAGGGAGGAGAGGAGATTTGAGGAGGCAGAATCAGGAGATTGGTTGGAGAAGGATTGAGCAGAGGGAAGAGATGATAGGATGAAAGAGGAGAGAGTAGCGGGAGAGAGAACGAAGGTTGCGACGTCGCAATACCATCTGCGGCAGAGTGAGTAGTGTTGGAGGAGAGCGAGAGGGAAAAGGATACAAGGTAGTGGTCGGAGACTTGGAGGGGAGTTGTAGTGAGATTAGTAGAAGAACAGCATCTAGTAAAGATGAGGTCAAGCATATTGCCTGCCTTGTGAGTAGGGGGGACGGTGAGAGGGTGAGGTCAAAAGAGGAGAGGAGTAGAAAGAAGGAGGCAGAGAGAAATGAGTCAAAGGTAGACGTAAGGAGGTTAAAGTCACTCAGAACTGTGAGGGGTGAGCCATCCTCAGGAAAGGAACTTATCAAGGTGTCAAGCCCATTGATGAACTCACCAAGGGAACCTGGAGGGCGATAAATGATAAGGATGTTAATCTTGAATGGGCTAGTGACTGTGACAGCATGGAATTCAAAGGAAGAGATAGACAGATGGGTCAGGGGAGAAAGAGAGAATGTCCACTTTGGAGAGATGAGGATTTCAGTGCCACCACCCCACTGACCAGATGCTCTCAGGGTATGCGAGAACACGTGGTCAGACGAGGAGAGAGCAGTAGGAGTAGCAGTGTTTTCTGTGGTAATCCATGTTTCCGTCAGCGCCAAGAAGTCGAGGGACTGGAGGGTAGCATAGGCTGAGATGAACTCTGCCTAGCAGTGGCTCTGTTGTTGACTTTGTTTGAAAATGTAGCTGGCTAGCTAACCTCAATAGTTTCTCTGTACTACACCTTTATCTTTGATACAAAGACAGCTATGTAGCTAGCTAACATTACCCTAATCAAATCGTTCCGTTGTAATGTATTTAGTTTCTACAGTACTGCTAGTTGGTAAAGTTGGCTAGCTAGCAGTGGCTGTGGTGTTGACTTTGTTTGGAAAACGGCGTCGCTGCGAACGAATATAGCTGGCTAGCTAACCTCAATAGTTTCTCTAAACTACACCTTTATCTTTGATACAAAGATAGCAAAGACAACTATGTAGCTAGCTAACATTACACTAATCATATCGTTCCGTTGTAATGTATTAAGTTTCTACAGTACTGCTAGTTGGTAAAGTTGGCTAGCTAGCAGTGGCTGTGGTGTTGACTTTGTTTGGAAAACGGCATCGCTGCGAACGCCGTGTTCTGTTCTATTTGTTCTGATCTGCTCTATTCTGCTCTGTTCTGCTCTGGTCTGTTCTGCTCTGTTCTGTTCTGCTCTGTTCTGCTTTGGTCTGTTATGTTCTCTTTTGCTCTGTTCTGCTTCGGTCTGTTCTGCTCTTTTCTGCTCTGTTTTGCTCTTTTCTGTTCTGCTTTGTTCTGCTCTGTTCTGCTTTGGTCTGTTCTGTTCTGTTCTGCTCTGTTATGCTCTGTTCTGTTCTGGTCTGTACTGCTCTGTTATTTTCTTCTCTGTTCTGTTCTGCTCTATTCTGCTGTGCTCTGTTGTGCTGTGCTCTGTTCTGCTCTGTTCTGTTCTGTTCTGCTCTGCTCTGTTCTGTTCTGCTCTGTTCTATTCTGCTATGGTCTGCTCTGTTCTGCTCTGTACTGATATGTTCTTCTCTGGTCTGTTCTGCTCTGTTCTGCTCTGTTCTGCTCTGTTCTGTTCTGTGTGTGAGGGATAATCTAGTCCTTGTGTTATGCTGAGGAAGGCAGCTGCAGCCAACAGTACACCTATCTCGTAAGGATGCTGTGGCATTGAGTCCTCCTGCACCCCAAATTGCACAGGAGAGGCCAATATGAAGCTGTCCTGTGCAAATCCAGAGCCAATTCACTGTAAGGGATCTCTGTGTGTGTGTGTGTGTGTGTGTGTGTGTGTGTGTGTGTGTGTGTGTGTGTGTGTGTGTGTGTGTGTGTGTGTGTGTGTGTGTGAGTGAGTGAGTGTGTGCGCGAGCACATGTGGGTGCGTGTGCATTTCCTGTAGGTTTTTTTTCTACAACACATCAAACTCCTTTCCCCTTCCTGTGAGGAGGCTTGCCAAGCCTTGTTTTACAATTAGCTGTCTTCTCTTTTAGTGTTGGGGTTTGTTTTGACTAAGAGAGAGGGAGATGGAAAGAAAAACAGAAAGGAGAGAGACAGACAAGGGTGAAAAGGACAGATAAAGATAGAGGGATATAGAGAAAGCTCACGAGCAAAGAAATCCTCAATGTGAATGGTATCTGTCTGTGTGTGCTTGCGTTCATGCCTGTGTGTGTGTGTGTGGAATAGAAATCCCCAGTGCTGGTGACAGTGTCTGTCTCGTCTGTTGTCTTGCAGCCCTGCCACTGGCCTATGGTTGCCAAGATACAGGGTGTTTCTCCTGACATTTGGTGAACCGTTGAAATAGGACGAGAGGGGATGCTATTCACTCAACTGCTGCTTAAAAGCCCCACAGTGAACACTCACTATCATCCTGCTCCTACTCAAAATGAAAATATTACACATGATTTTCAGAACAATTATAGCAACAAATGTGTACCAAAGTGATGTTATTGTTGTAATTTTTCTATTCTATTCTATTTGTTTCTATTCTTTTCTATTCTATTTTTGGCGGCTGTGGTTCCTTACATAGGAGAGTTATATGAGAGGACTGTTGTAAAAGCCGGCAACAAGGACTCAATCGTGGCAGGGAGCTCCACTGGAGGAGAGTGAGCAGAGATGCAGCTCTGTTGGTGTACTGTACACTGTGTGTCCTGCCTCCACTGTCGACTGGAACGACAAATTAACCAAGTCAGTCTGAAGTTGGTGATATCTACATAACATGCCATAGTTCAGACAACCCAATGGTCTTGAGGTTTCATGGGAATAAGACCCCCCGTCCCAAAATTGCCCTATCCTACTCTCTTCATAAACATCCCTGCCCTATCCTACTCACTTTATGAAAATCCCTTTCCTATTGTACTCTCTTAATAAACATCCCTGCCCTATCATACTCTCTTCATAAACATCCCTGCCCTATCCTACTCTCTTTATGAAAATCCCTTTCCTATTGTACTCTCTTCAAAAACATCCCTGCCATATCCTACTCTCTTCATAAACAGCCCTGCCCTATCCTACTCTCTTCATAAACATCCCTGCCCAATCCTACTCTCTTTATGAAAATTCCTAACCTATCCTATTGTCTTCATAAACATCCCTGCCCTTTCCTATTCTCTTCACAAACATCCTTGCCCTATCCTACTCTCTTCATAAACATCCCTGCCCTATCCGACTCTATTCATAAACACCCCTGCCCTATCCTACTCTCTTCATAAACATCCCTGCCCAATCCTACTCTCTTCATAAACATCCCTGCCCTATCCTACTCTCTTCATAAAGATCCCTGCCCTATTCTATTCTCTTCATAAACATCCCTGCCCTATCCTACTCTCTTCATAAACATCCCTGCCCTATCCTACTCTCTTCATAAACATCCCTGCCCTATCCTACTCTCTTCATAAAGATCCCTGCCCTATCCTACTCTCTTCATAAACATCCCTGCCCTATCCTACTCTCTTCATAAAGATCCCTGCCCTATCCTACTCTCTTCATAAACATCCCTGCCCTATCCTACTCTCTTCATAAAGATCCCTGCCCTATCCTATTCTCTTCATAAACATACATGCCCAATCCTACTCTCTTCATAAAGATCCCTGCCCTAACCTACTCTCTCCACGAACATCCCTGCCCTATCCTACTGTCTTCATAAACATCCCTGCCCTCTCCTACTGTCTTCATAAACATACCTGCCCTATCCTACTGTCTTCATGAACATCCCTGCCCTCTCCCACTCTCTTCATAAAGATCCCTGCCCTATTCTACTCTCTTCATTAACATCCCTGCCCTATCCTACTGTCTTCATAAACATCCCTGCCCTGTCCTACTCTCTTCATAAATATCTCTGCCCTATGCTTCTCTCTTCATAAACATCCCTGCTCTATCCTTCTCTCTTCATAAACATCCCTGCCCTGTCCTACTCTCTTCATAAACATCCCTGCCCTATCCCACTGTCTTCATAAACATACATGCCCTATCCTACTGTCTTCATAAACATCCCTGCCCTATCCTACTCTCTTCATAAATATCTCTGCCCTATGCTTCTCTCTTCATAAACATCCCTGCTCTATCCTTCTCTCTTCATAAACATTCCTGCCCTATCCTACTCTCTTCATAAATATCTCTGCCCTATGCTTCTCTCTTCATCAACATCCCTGCTCTATCCTTCTCTCTTCATAAACATTCCTGCCCTATCCTACTGTCTGCATAAACATCCCTGCCCTATCCTACTGTCTTCATGAACACCCCTGCCCTATCCTACTCTCTTTATGAAAATCCCTTCCTATTGTACTCTCTTCATAAACATCCCTGCCCTATCCTACTCTCTTCATAAACATCCCTGCCCTATCCTACTCTCTTTATGAAAATCCCTTTCCTATTGTACTCTCTTCAAAAACATCCCTGCCCTATCCTACTCTCTTCATAAACATCCCTGCCCTATCCTACTCACTTTATGAAAATCCCTTTCCTATTGTACTCTCTTCATAAACATCCCTGCCCTATCATACTCTCTTCATAAACATCCCTGCCCTATCCTACTCTCTTTATGAAAATCCCTTTCCCATCGTACTCTCTTCATAAACAGCCCTGCCCTATCCTACTCTCTTCATAAACATCCCTGCCCTATCCTACTCTCTTCATAAACATCCCTGCCCAATCCTACTCTCTTTATGAAAATACCTAACCTATCCTATTGTCTTCTTAAACATCCCTGCCCTTTCCTATTCTCTTCACAAACATCCTTGCCCTATCCTACTCTCTTCATAAACATCCCTGCCCTATCCGACTCTATTCATAAACACCCCTGCCCTATCCTACTCTTTTCATAAACATCCCTGCCCAATCCTACTCTCTTCATAAACATCCCTGCCCTATCCTACTCTCTTCATAAAGATCCCTGCCCTATTCTACTCTCTTCATAAACATCCCTGCCCTATCCTGCTCTCTTCATAAACATCCCTGCCCTATCCTACTCTCTTCATAAAGATCCTTGCCCTATCCTACTCTCTTCATAAACATCCCTGCCCTATCCTACTCTCTTCATAAACACCCCTGCCCTATCCTACTCTCTTCATAAAGATCCCTGCCCTATCCTACTCTCTTCATAAACATCCCTGCCCTATCCTACTCTCTTCATAAAGATCCCTGCCCTATCCTATTCTCTTCATAAACATACATGCCCTATCCTACTCTCTTCATAAAGATCCCTGCCCTATCCTACTCTCTTCATAAACATCCCTGCCCTATCCTACTCTCTTCATAAAGATCCCTGCCCTATCCTATTCTCTTCATAAACATACATGCCCTATCCTACTCTCTTCATAAAGATCCCTGCCCTATCCTACTCTCTCCACGAACATCCCTGCCCTATCCTACTGTCTTCATAAACATCCCTGCCCTCTCCTACTGTCTTCATAAACATACCTGCCCTATCCTACTGTCTTCATGAACATCCCTGCCCTCTCCCACTCTCTTCATAAAGATCCCTGCCCTATTCTACTCTCTTCATTAACATCCCTGCCCTATCCTACTGTCTTCATAAACATCCCTGCCCTGTCCTACTCTCTTCATAAATATCTTTGCCCTATGCTTCTCTCTTCATAAACATCCCTGCTCTATCCTTCTCTCTTCATAAACATCCCTGCCCTGTCCTACTCTCTTCATAAACATCCCTGCCCTATCCCACTGTCTTCATAAACATACATGCCCTATCCTACTGTCTTCATAAACATCCCTGCCCTATCCTACTCTCTTCATAAATATCTCTGCCCTATGCTTCTCTCTTCATAAACATCCCTGCTCTATCCTTCTCTCTTCACAAACATTCCTGCCCTATCCTACTCTCTTCATAAATATCTCTGCCCTATGCTTCTCTCTTCATAAACATCCCTGCTCTATCCTTCTCTCTTCATAAACATTCCTGCCCTATCCTACTGTCTGCATAAACATCCCTGCCCTATCCTACTGTCTTCATGAACATCCCTGCCCTATCCTACTCACTTTATGAAAATCCCTTTCCTATTGTACTCTCTTCATAAACATCCCTGCCCTATCCTACTCTCGTCATAAACATCCCTGCCCTATCCTACTCTCTTTATGAAAATCCCTTTCCTATTGTACTCTCTTCAAAAACATCCCTGCCCTATCCTACTCTCTTCATAAACATCCCTGCCCTATCCTACTCACTTTATGAAAATCCCTTTCCTATTGTACTCTCTTCATAAACATCCCTGCCCTATCATACTCTCTTCATAAACATCCCTGCCCTATCCTACTCTCTTTATGAAAATCCCTTTCCCATCGTACTCTCTTCATAAACAGCCCTGCCCTATCCTACTCTCTTCATAAACATCCCTGCCCTATCCTACTCTCTTCATAAACATCCCTGCCCAATCCTACTCTCTTTATGAAAATTCCTAACCTATCCCATTGTCTTCATAAACATCCCTGCCCTTTCCTATTCTCTTCACAAACATCCTTGCCCTATCCTACTCTCTTCATAAACATCCCTGCCCTATCCGACTCTATTCATAAACACCCCTGCCCTATCCTACTCTCTTCATAAACATCCCTGCCCAATCCTACTCTCTTCATAAACATCCCTGCCCTATCCTACTCTCTTCATAAAGATCCCTGCCCTATTCTACTCTCTTCATAAACATCCCTGCCCTATCCTGCTCTCTTCATAAACATCACTGCCCTATCCTACTCTCTTCATAAAGATCCTTGCCCTATCCTACTCTCTTCATAAACATCCCTGCCCTATCCTACTCTCTTCATAAACATCCCTGCCCTATCCTACTCTCTTCATAAAGATCCCTGCCCTATCCTACTCTCTTCATAAACATCCCTGCCCTATCCTACTCTCTTCATAAAGATCCCTGCCCTATCCTACTCTCTTCATAAACATCCCTGCCCTATCCTACTCTCTTCATAAAGATCCCTGCCCTATCCTTCTCTCTTCATAAACATCCCTGCCCTGTCCTACTCTCTTCATAAACATCCCTGCCCTATCCCACTGTCTTCATAAACATACATGCCCTATCCTACTGTCTTTATAAACATCCCTGCCCTATCCTACTCTCTTCATAAATATCTCTGCCCTATGCTTCTCTCTTCATAAACATCCCTGCTCTATCCTTCTCTCTTCATAAACATTCCTGCCCTATCCTACTCTCTTCATAAATATCTCTGCCCTATGCTTCTCTCTTCATAAACATCCCTGCTCTATCCTTCTCTCTTCATAAACATTCCTGCCCTATCCTACTGTCTGCATAAACATCCCTGCCCTATCCTACTGTCTTCATGAACATCCCTGCCCTATCCTACTCTCTTTATGAAAATCCCTTTCCTATTGTACTCTCTTCATAAACATCCCTGCCCTATCCTACTCTCTTCATAAACATCCCTGCCCTATCCTACTCTCTTTATGAAAATCCCTTTCCTATTGTACTCTCTTCAAAAACATCCCTGCCCTATCCTACTCTCTTCATAAACATCCCTGCCCTATCCTACTCACTTTATGAAAATCCCTTTCCTATTGTACTCTCTTCATAAACATCCCTGCCCTATCATACTCTCTTTATGAAAATCCCTTTCCCATCGTACTCTCTTCATAAACAGCCCTGCCCTATCCTACTGTCTTCATAAACATCCCTGCCCTATCCTACTCTCTTCATAAACATCCCTGCCCAATCCTACTCTCTTTATGAAAATTCCTAACCTATCCTACTCTCTTCATAAACATCCCTGTCCTATCCTACTCTCTTCATAAACATCCCTGCCCTATCCTACTCTCTTCATAAAGATCCCTGCCCTATCCTACTCTCTTCATAAACATCCCTGCCCTATCCTACTCTCTTCATAAAGATCCCTGCCCTATCCTACTCTCTTCATAAACATCCCTTCCCTATCCTATTCTCTTCATAAACATACATAAACATACACAGTTACACTCCTATGTATTAACTTGACTGAAGGAGTCCTCATTATTGTATTGTTGTGAGTCACTATGGTGTACCACTCTACTCTATCCTATATCTCTGTGTAATACCACTCTACTCTCTCCTTTATCTCTATGTAATACCACCCTACTCTCTCCAATATCTCTTTGTAATACCACTCTACTCTCTCCAGTATCTCTGTGTAATACCACTCTACTCTCTCCTATATCCCTGTGTAAAACCACTCTACTCTCTCCAGTATCTCTGTCTAATACCACCTTACTCTCTCCAGTATCTCTGTGTAATACCACTCTACTCTCTCCACTATCTCTGTGTAAAACCACTCTACTCTCTCCTATATCTCCGTGTAATACCACTCTACTCCCTCCTGTATCTTTGTGTTATTTCCATTTGAAAGCAGAAAGCAGAGGTCCTGGCAGAGACCCAGCTCTATCGTAACTGCAGCTGTGATCCCTTGGGGATCATTCACTACTAGCCCTCAGGCTCTCCTGCTCTCAAACACGCTTTTTAAACAGGGATGGGTGAATGCTTCTACTGAACACCAGGGTATTTCAATCACTCCAGTTGTACTCTGCAATGTTGCCCAGCCTCCATCCGTCCCACTAACCCTAGACTCTAGAGGATTTTAATTCAGGAGTAAACAAGAGGAACACCAAAAGGTCCCCAAATAGACTAAAATTGTCAATTTGTTTGAAAGACTGAATATCAATTTATACATAGTCTGTAAGTAACTACTGTAATGTGTGAAACACCATGCCGATCAACTGTCGATGTCAGTCAGCTGTACTGTTATGCTGTTATGTCATTCGCAACAACAGCGCATGCATAATGCTCACCTTGTGTATAGTAGAGACTCTGACCGTAATGTATGTGTGTGTATGCATGTTTAAATGTACGTACATCTGTCCATGTGTGTGTGTTTGTGCCTGGTTGTGTAACCAGTTTGAAATGGATAGCTAGTTAGCAGTGCAAGTTAGGAGGGTTTTAAATGGTGGCGTATCTCGCTCTGAGACCTTGAAGTACACTACAAGACCAAATGTATGTGGACACCTGCTCGTCAAACATCTCATTCCAAAATCATGGGCATTAATATGGAGTTGGTCCCCCCTTTGCTGCTATATCAACCTACACTTTTCTGGGAAGGCTTTCCACTAGATGTTGGAATATTGCTGCCACAACAGCATTAGTGAGGTCGGGCACTGATGTTGGGTGCTTAGGTCTGGCTCGCAGTCGGCGTTCCAATTCATCCCAAAGGTGTTCGATGGGGTTGAGGTCAGGGCTCTGTGTTCAGGCCAGTCAAGTTTTTCCACACTGATCTCGACAAACCATTTTCTTATGGACCTCGCTTTGTGCACGGGGGCATTGTCATGCTGAAACAGGAAAGGTTATTCCCCAAGCTGTTGCCACAAAGTTGGAAGCACAGAATCGTCTAGAATGTCCACATACTTTTGGCCATGTAGTGCATACTTCCTTGTTTTGACAAGGCCAAACAATTAGAACCAGGAAATGGGGGAGCAATTTCTGCATTGCGCATCTTTAAAAATTATGTAAAAGAAAAAATATATATCGGTATTGATCGATATTTCAAAGAAAGTATTAGATATACTGCAGGTATTGGCTTACAATTTACACATCATGAATCCCTAACTTGAAAGAGTAAAAACAGATAGAAAATCTATATAAATGATTTGTGGACCTATTTTAAAACTACATCACTTTTTCTGGCCAGCAAATTGCTTTTGAGTAATAATCGGTCCTGGAAAATGCGGCCCTCCCGTTGAATTTGGCCTTCAAACCAAAATGATGGCCCACCCCTGTTCTATGTGGTAACGCAAATGCCTTTACAAGTGAAGAGCATTTCAAGTATTTTCAGTTAGACTTTTCATTCTGCTCCATTCACCTAAAGGTTTTTTGTATAGTAGCCATTATTGTGTTAAATAGACATGGGTGGGGGCCTCAGACTGCCCTCTGCCTGGGGCCTCCAAATCACTATGTCTGCCCTTGCACACACATTCCCAGACATGGTGACTCACACATTCTTTGCTGAGTCAAGATGCTCAGGAATAAGCAACCATTTGTTGCACCTCCCTCTCTGCCTCACTATCTTCCTCCATATCCCTTCCTCCCTTTCCTCTTTCCTCCAGAGTGGCGCAGAAGTCTAAGGCACTAAAAAATCCATTCTTCACTATCTTTCTCCTCTTCTCTCCCCCTCCTTCAGCAGCACAGTCTCTCCTTTATCCCCCTTCTAGGGAGTTTTTCCTAGCCACAGTGCTTCGAAACCTGCATTGCTTGCTGTTTGGTGTTTTAGGCTGTGTTTCTGTACAGCACTTTGTGACATCGGCTGATATAAAAAGGGCTTTTATAAATGCATTTGATTGATTGATTTGATTGATATCAGTGCAAGAGGCATCACTACAGTCCCTGGTTCGAATCCAGGCTGTATCACAGTCTCAGGGTGGCGCACAATTGGCCCAGCATCGTCCGGGTTTGGCCGGGGTAAATAAGAAATTGTTCTTAACTGGCTTGCCTAGTTATTAAATAAAGGTTAAAAATAAATAAAAATTCATCCCTCCCTATCTCTCTCCTCTCCTCCTCTCTACCTCCTTCAGCAGCACAGTCTCTCCTCTCTCCCTCCCTCAGCTGAACAGTCTCTCCTCTCTCCCTCCCTCAGCTGCACAGTCTCTCTTCTCTCTTGGTCGGCTGAACATCCGATGTCGGGTCCAATAGTGAGGGAGGCAGTGCAGACGTCATTAGCTTCTCTCTCTCTCTCTCTCTCTCTCTCTCTCTCTCTCTATTCAATTCAAAGGGCTTTATAGGCATGGGAAACATATATTTACATTGCCAAAGCGAGTGAAATATATCATAAACAAAAGTGAAATAAACAATAAAAAATAAACAGTAAACATTACACTCGCAAATGTTCAAAAGGAATAGAGACATTTCAAATGTCGAATTATGGCTATATACAGTGTTGTAATGGCGTGCAAAGTACAAAAGGGAACATAAAAAAACATAAATATGGGTTGTATTTATTATGGTGTTGGTTCTTAACTGGTTGCCCTTTTGTTGTGGCAACAGGTCACACATCTTGCTGCTGTGATTGTACAATGTGGTATTTCACCCAAATGATATGGGAGTTTATCAAAATGTGTAACCTGTGTAATCTGAGGGAAATATGTGTTTCTAATGTGGTCATATATTTGGCAGGAGGTTAGGAAGTGCCAGTTTCCACCACATTTTGTGGGCAGTGTGCACATAGCCTGTCTTCTCTTGAGAGCTAGGTCTGCCTACGGCGGCCTCATTCAATTGCTAGGCTATGCTTACTGAGTCTGTATGGAAGGTTTGGAAATAACTTCCTTTTTGGTGGTAACATAAATCAACAACACTTTTCTGGATTTGGATAATTTGCCGGTATAGGCCTAATTCTGCTTTGCATGCATTATTTGGTGTTTTACGCTGTACTCTGAGGATGTTTTTGCAGAGTTGTGCATGCAGAGTCTGAATTTGATGTTTGTCCCATTTTGTGAATTATTGGTGGGTGAACGGACCCCAGACCTCACAACTATAAAGGGCATTGGTTTCTATAACTGATAGTATTTTTAGCCAGATCCTAATTGGTAGGATGCATTTGATATTCCTTTTGATGGCGTAGAAGGCCCTTCTTGCCTTGTCTCTCAGATCCTTCACAGCGTTGTGTAAGTTATCTGTGGTGCTGACGTTTAGGCTGAGGTATGTATAGTTTTTTGTGTGCTCTAGGGAAACGGTGTCTAGATGGAATTTGTATTTGCGGTCTTGGCAACTGAACCTTTTTTGGAACACCATTATTTTTATTATTTTTGTCTTACTGAGATTTACTGTCAGGGCCCAGGTCTGACAGAATATGTGCAGAAGATCTAGGTGCTGCTGTAGGCCCTCCTTGGTTGGGGACAGAAACACCAGATCATCAGCCACCACTAGACATTTGACTTCAGATTCTAGCAGGGTGAGGCTGGGTGCTGCAGACTGTTATAGTGCCCTCGCCAATTCGTTGATATATACAGTGTATTTTGTTACGTTACAGCCTTATTCTAAAACTGATTAAATATTTTTTTCCCTCATCAATCTACAAACAATACCCTATAATGACAAAGCGAAACAGAGTGAAAATCAAGCCATGAGGTCGAAGGAATTATCCGTATTGCTCCGAGACAGGATAGTGGTGAGGCACAGATCTGGGGAAGGTTACCAAAACATTTCTGCAGCATTGAAGGTCCCAAGAACACAGTGGCCTCCATCATTCTTAAATGGAAAAAGTTTGAAACCACAAAGACTCTTCCTAGAGCTGGCCGTCCGGCCAAACTGAGCAATCAGAGTTCCAGAGTTCCTATTTGGAGATGGCAGAACCTTCCAGATGGACAACCATCTCTGCAGCACTCCACCAATCAGACCTTTATGGTAGAGTGGCCAGACGGAAGCCACTCCTCAGTAGAAGGCACATGACAGCCAAATTGGAGTTTGCCAAAAGGCACCTAAAGGACTCTCAGACCATGAGAAACAAGATTCTCAGGTCTGATGAAACCAAGACTGAACTCGTTGGCTTAATTTAAATGCCAAGCATCATGCCTGGAGGAAACCTGGCACCGTCCCAATGGTGAAGTATGGTGGTGGCAGCATCATGCTGTGGGGATATTTTTCAGTGGCAGGGACTGGGAGACTAGTCAGGATCGAGGGACATATGAATTGAGGAAAGTACAGTGAGATCCTTGAAAACCTGCTCCAGAGCGCTCAGGACCTCAGACTGGGGCTAAGGTTCACCTTCCAACAGGACAATGGATCTAAGCACACAGCCAAGACAACGCAGGAGTGGCTTCAGGACAAGTCTCTGAATGTCCTTGAGTGGCCCAGCCAGAGCCCGGACTTGAACCTGATCAAACATCTCTGGAAAGACCTGAAAATAGCTGTGCAGCGACGATCCCCATCCAATCTGACAGAGCTTGAGAGAATCTGCAGAGAAGAATGGGAGAAACTCCCCAAATACAAATACAAGCCTGTAGCATCATACGCAAGAAGTCTTGAGGCTGTTATTGCTCCCAAAGATGCTTCAACAAAGTACTGAGTAAAGGGTCTGACTACCTATGTAAATGTGATATTTCATTTTTTTTATATATACACTACCGTTCAAACGTTTGGGGTCACTTAGAAATGTTCTTGTTTTTGAAAGAAAAAAAAATGTTGTCCATTAAAATAACATCAAATTGATCAGAAATACAGTGTAGACATTGTTAATGTTGTAAATGACTATTATCGCTGGAAACAGCTGATTTTAATGGAATATCTACATAGGCTTACAGAGACCCATTATCAGCAACCATCACTCCTGTGTTCCAATGGCACGTTGTGTTTGCTAATCCAAGTTTATAATTTTAAAAGGCTAATTGATCATTAGAAAACCCTTTTGCAATTATGTTAGCACAGCTGAAAGCTGTTGTTTTGATTAAAGAAGCAATACAACTGGCCTAGCTGAGTATCTGGAGCATCAGCATTTGTGGGTTCAATTACAGGCTCAAAATGGCAAGAAACAAATAACTTTCTTCTGAAACTCGTCAGTCTATTCTTGTTCTGAGAAATGAAGGCTCTCGTACAACGCTGTGTACTACTCCCTTCACAAAACAGTGCAAACTGGCTCTAACCAGAATTGAAAGAGGAGTGGGAGGCCCTGGTGCACAACTGAGAAAGAGGACAAGTACATTAGAGTGTCTAGTTTGAGAAACAGATGCCTCACAAGTCCTCAACTGGCAGCTTCATTAAATGTGGGTTCCAGTGTGTTCTGGTAGTCTTTATTAGCTGATTCTAAGATTTGTATTTGATCATGTGTATGTTTTTGCTGTTTGTTCTTTGTTATAGAAGATTGGAGGTGGTTGATCCATACAGCTCCGTTTTAGATAGATAACTCTTTGTGTTGTTGTTTGTTTAGTATCTTCCAATTTTCCCAGAAGTGGTTAGATTCTATGGATTCTTCAATTACACTGAGCTGATTTCTGACGTGCTTTGCCTTCTTTTTCACGTAGTTTATTTCTGTATTGTTTTAGTGATTCACCATAGCGAAGGCGTAGATTCAGTTTTCTGGATCTCTATGTTTTTGGTTGGATAGGTTTCTCAGTTTCTTTCTTAGGTTTTTGCATTCTTCATCAAACCATTTGTCACTGTTGAAATGTTTAGATTTGATAGCGAAGCTGAGAGGTCAATTATACTTTTTAGGTTTTCTTCTGCCAAGTTTACACCTTCACTATTACATTGAAACGTTTTACCCAGGAAGTTGTCTAAAAGGATTAAATTTGTTGTTTCTACACTACTTTCCATCCATCTATAGCTTTTCTTAATAGTATTCAGTTCCCTTTGTTTTGATGCCTCATGATTGAGTATTGCTCTGTTCAAGTAGACTGTGATTTTGCTGTGATCTGATAGGGGTGTCAATGGGCTGACTGTGAAATCTCTGAGAGACTCTGGGTTGAGGTCAGTGATAAAGTTATCTACAGTACTACTGCCAAGAGATGAGCTATAGGTATACCTAGTGTAAGAGTCTGAGCTGCAGAAGCTGTGACTGATTTTTGTTGGTTGTTTTGTCATAGTTGTGTCTTGGTGTGTGTGTGTGTGTGTGTGTGTGTGTGTGTGTGTGTGTGTGTGTGTGTGTGTGTGTGTGTGTGTGTGGTATTCTCAGCCGCTGCAGATGTATTATTTACATGAGTGGTTAAAGTAGGACTGCCTTCAAAGCCACCTCACTGAGAATCTCTCTCTCTCTCTTACTTCAGCTGCCTGGTGAGCCACAGCCACAACATCTACACAACACAACACACAGCCCTGTCTGCGTAACTCTGCCTGCCTGGAGCTGGAGGGAGGGAGGGATAGGGGAGAGTGATGCAGAGAGGCAGAGGGGGAGGAAGAGAGAAAGAAAGGGGATGAGGGAAGCGAGAGAGAGTAGAGAGGGAGAAGAGGAAGGGAGACAGGGAAAGAGGAAATGGAGGGAGAGAACAAGAGACATGGACAGAGGAGAGGGACGGTATGGAGGGAGGAGATAGCATAGTGAAGGCTAGCCAGGCAGCAGATAGTAATTAGAACTGTTGTGCTGCACTCTCTCTCCCTCTCTCGCTCTGTCCCCCTCTCTCTCTGTCTTTCACACCTTACTGTCTTACATGACTAGATGTCCAAGGTTAATGACGGGCCAGTGAAGACACACACAACGGCCAGATAGTGACAGCTACTGTAACGCCTCTTCAACCCCAGGAGGCTGAAGAAATTTGGCTTTTCACCTAAAGACCTCACAAACTTTTACAGATACATTTACATTTACATTTAGGTCATTTAGCAGACGCTCTTATCCAGAGCGACTTACAGTAGTGAACACATACATTTCATACGTTTCATTTTTGGACTGGCCACCCGTGGGAATCGAACCCACAACCCTGGCGTTGCAAACACCATGCTGGTATTGAAAACACCATGCTCTACCAATTGAGCTACAATTGAGAGCATCCTGTCAGGCTGTGTCACAGCCTGGTACGGCAACTGCACCGCCCACGACCGCAAGGCTCTCCAGAGGGTGGTGCGGTCTACACAACGCATCACTGGGGGCAAACTACCTACCCTCCAGGACACCTACAGCATCCAATGTCACAGGAAGGCCAAATATCAAGGTCAACAACCACCCGAGCCACTGCCTGTTCACCCCGCTCTCATCCAGAAGGCGAGGTCAGTACAGGTGCATCAAAGCTGGGACCGAGAGACTGAAAAACAGCTTCTATCTCAAGGCCACTGTTAAACAGCCATCACTAACACAGAGAGTCTGCTGCCTACATATAAACTTGAAATCAATTTGCAACTAAAAAGATTACTAGTCACTTTAATAACGCCATGTGAATAATGTTTCCATATCTTGCATTACTCATCTCATATGTATAAACTGTATTTTATACCATCTATTGCATCTTGCCTATGCCGCTCTGTCATTGCTCATCCATATATTGATATGTATATATTCTTATTCCATCCCTTTACATTTGTGTGTATTACGTAGTTGTTGTGGAATTTTTAGATTACATATTAGAAGTTGCTGCACTGTCAGAACTAGAATCACAAGCATTGCACCACACTCGCAATAACATCTGTGTCACGACTTCAGCCGAAGTTGGTCCCTCTCCTTGTTCGGGCGGCGTTCGGCGGTCGAAGTCGCCGACCTACTAGCCATCGCTGATCCTCTTTTCATTTTCCTTTGGTTTTGTCTTGTCTTGTATCACACCTGGTTCCAATCCCATTCATTACATGTTGTCTATTTAACCCTCTGTTCCCCCTCATTGTCTTTTTCGGTGATTGTTTGTTTATAAGCATTGTGGAAGATATGTTCGGGCCGTGAGAGGGTGTCCGCCCTCGTCTCGTGCCTCACCGGGAAACCCTGGAGTGGGCCAACGCCGTGTGGAGAGAGGGAGATGCGGCGTTGGACCAGTTTGAGGAGTTCACCCGCCGCTTCTGGGCAGTCTTCGACCACCCGCCCGAGGGTAGAGCGGCGGGTGAGTGCCTCTTCCATCAGAGGCAGGAGACGAGGAGCGCCCAGGAGTTCGCCCTGGAGTTTAGGACCCTGGCTGCCGGCACGGGATGGAGAGACAGGGCCCTGATCGACCAATACCGCTGCAGTCTGCGCGAGGACGTCCATCGGGAGTTGGCCTGCAGAGTCACCACCCTCACGTTCGACCAGCTGGCGGACTTGTCCATCCGGCTGGACAACCTGCTGGCTACCCGCGGACGTTCTGATCGGGGTCCATTGGTTCCATCCTCCTGCACACCCTCTCTGATACCCATGGAGCTGGGAGGGGCGGTGCGCAGGGAAACCGGAGGGGGTTCCCGCTCGTGCACCATCTGTGGCCGCAGAGGTCACACTGCCGGTCGGTGCCGGGTTGGTTCCTCTGGAGATCGAGGCAGCAGGCAGGGCGCTCTGGCGTCACCCCAGGTGAGCCGGCACCATTCTCACCCAGAGCCCTCTGCTAAACATATGTTTGTGTTTGTCACTTTCCCTGAGTTTTCCCCGCATTCCCAGCATAAGGCGCCTGTCGATTCAGGGGCGGCTGGGAAATTTATTGACAGTGTTTTAGCCCATAGTTTAGGGATCCCCATCGTTCCCATGGATGTGCCTTTCCCCGTTCACGCCTTAGATAGTCGACCATTAGGGTCAGGGTGGATTAGGGAGGTCACTGCTCCTCTGGGCATGGTGACGCAGGGGGGTCATACGGAGAGAATTAGTCTCTTCCTTATTGACTCTCCTGCATTTCTCATCGTGCTGGGCCTACCCTGGTTAGCTTGTCATAACTCCACTGTTTCTTGGCCACAGAGGGCTCTCACGGGGTGGTCGCGAGAGTGCTCAGGTAGGTGTTTAGGGGTTTCCGTTGGTGCTACTACAGTGGAGAGTCCAGACCAGGTCTCCACCGTGCGCATTCCCCTGAATATGTCGATTTGGCTCTCACCTTCTCCAAAAAGAAGGCGACTGTAACGCCCTGGCCATAGAGAGGGGTTTTTGTTCGTTATTTTGGTTAGGCCAGGGTCTTACATTGGGTGGGCGTTCTATGTGCATTTTTCTATGTTGGTTTGTTTCGTTGATTTTGGCTGTGTGGCTTCCAATCAGGCACAGCTGTAGAGTGTTGTTGCTGATTGGGAGTCACACATAAGTGCCTGTTTTTCCGTTGGGGTTTTGTGGGTAATTGTAATTGTTTTGTCTGTCGGTTTTCTTGTTTTGTTTTGTGTAGTGTTCTTTAGTAAATTAAACTTCAATGATGAACACTAACTCCGCTGCGTATTGGTCTACTCTCTCTCCCGACAGCCGTTACAGAATTACCCACCAAAAACGGACCAAGCAGCGGAGGGAGAAGAACCAGGAGGGGAGCTATCTGGAATCGTGGACTTGGGAGGAAATCCTGGACGGGAAAGGACCATGCGCTCAAGCTGGGGATTATCGCCACCCGCAGTGGGAGATCGAGACGGCGAGAGCTGAGAGGCGCTGGTATGAGGAAAGGGAGCGCAGCAGACACGAGAGGCAGCCCCCCCAAAAAATGTTTTGGGGGGGCACACGGGGAGATTGGCGGAGTCAGGCGGTAGACCTGAGCCAACTCCCCGTGCTTACCGGAAGCAGCGTGGTACTGGTAAGTCACCGTGTTATTCTGTGGAGCGCACGGTGTCCCCAGTGCGCGTTCAAAGCCTGGTGCACTACATACCAGCCTCCCGCAAGTGCCATGCGAGGGTGGGCATCGAGCCAGGACGGGTTGTGCCAGCTCAGCGCGTCTGGTCTCCAGTGCGCCTTTTCGGGCCAGGGTATCCTGCACCGGCTCTGCGCACTGTGTCTCCAGGGCGCTGGGAGGGTCCAGTTCGCCCAATGCCTGCTCTCCGCCCGTGCCGGGCCAAAGTGGGCATTCAGCCTGGAGTGTGGGTAAAGAGCGTCCGTACCAGAACTCCAGTGCTCCCCCACAGCCTGGTTTATCCTGTGCCTCCTCCTCGGACCAGGCCTCCAGTGGGTCTCCCCATCCTGGTTAAGCCTGTGCCTCCTCCACGGACCAGGCCTCCAGTGGGTCTCCCCATCCTGGTCTCTCCTGTGCTGCTTCCACGGACCAGGCCTCCAGTGGGTCTCCCCATCCTGGTCTCTCCTGTGCCGCCTCCACGGACCAGGCCTCCAGTGGGTCTCCCCATCCTGGTCTCTCCTGTGTCGCCTCCACGGACCAGGCCTCCAGTGGGTCTTCCCAGCCTGGTGAGTCCAGTGCCTGTGCCCAGAGCCAGGCCTCCTTCATGTCTCCCCATCTTGGTGAATCCTGGGCCAGAGCCGCCAGAGCCGCCCGCCAGTCCGGAGCCGCCAGAGCCGCCCGCCAGTCCGGAGCCGCCAGAGCCGCCCGCCAGTCCGGAGCCGCCAGAGCCGCCCGCCTGTCTGGAGCCGCCAGAGCCGCCCGCCTGTCCGGAGCTGCCAGAGCCGCCCGCCTGTCCGGAGCTGCCAGAGCCGCCCGCCTGTCCGGAGCCGCCAGAGCCGCCCGCCAGCCGGGCGCAGCCAGAGACGCCCGCCAGCCGGGAGCAGCCATCGCCGCCCGCCAGCCGGGCGCAGCCATCGCCGCCCGCCAGCCGGGCGCAGCCAGGGTTGCCCGCCAGCCGGGCGCAGTCAGGGTCGCCCGCCAGACGGGCGCAACCAGGGTCGCCCACCAGTCCTCCGGCGTGGCCAGGGGCACTACCTAAGTGGGCGACGCCGAGGGTGGAGCGGAGGCCACGTCCCGCACCTGAGCCGCCGCCGTAGAAGGCCCACCCGGACCCTCCCCTTCAGAGTCAGGTTCTGCGGCCAGAGTCCGCACCTTTGGGGGGGTACTGTAACGCCCTGGCCATAGAGAGGGGTTTTTGTTCGTTATTTTGGTTAGGCCAGGGTCTTACATTGGGTGGGCGTTCTATGTGCATTTTTCTATGTTGGTTTGTTTCGTTGATTTTGGCTGTGTGGCTTCCAATCAGGCACAGCTGTAGAGTGTTGTTGCTGATTGGGAGTCACACATAAGTGCCTGTTTTTCCCTTGGGGTTTTGTGGGTAATTGTTTCTGTTTAGTGTTTTGCACCTGACAGGACTGTTTGGCTGTCGGCTTTCTTGTTTTGTTTTGTTTTGTGTAGTGTTCTTTAGTAAATTAAACTTCAATGATGAACACTAACTCCGCTGCGTATTGGTCTACTCTCTCTCCCGACAGCCGTTACAGCGACTCAATTACCACCTCATCGACGGGGCGATTGTGCGATAGCTCTCCTGGTAGATGCTGCACTTCCCAGGAGTCACGTGTATCCCCTCTCACAGGCGGAGTCGGAGGCTATGGAAACATATGTCTCCGAATCCCTGCGTCAGGGGTACATTCGGTCCTCCACATCACCCGCCTCCTCGAGTTTCTTTTTTGTGAAGAAGGAGGAGGGAGGTCTGCGCCTGTGTATTGACTATCGGGGTCTGAATCAGATCACTGTGAGGTATAGTTACCTGCTACCACTAATAGCCACAGCGATAGAGTCAATGTACGGGGCGCGCTTCTTCACCAAATTAGATCTCAGGAGCGCTTACAACCTGGTGTGTATCCGAGAGGGAGACGAGTGGAAGACGGCTTTCAGTACCACCTCTGTGCACTTTGAGTACCTCGTCATGCCGTACGGGTTGATGAATGCGCCATCAGTCTTCCAAGCCTTTGTAGACGAGATTTTCAGGGACCTGCACGGGCAGGGTGTAGTGGTGTATATTGATGACATCTTGATATACTTCGCTACACGCGCCTAGCATGTGTCGCTGGTGCGCAAAGTGCTTGGTCGCCTGTTGGACCATGACCTGTACGTCAAGGCTGAGAAATGCCTGTTCTTCCAACAGTCCGTCTCCTTCCTAGGGTATCGCATTTCCACCTCAGGGGTGGAGAGTGACCGCATTGCAGCCATGTGTAACTGGCCGACTCCCACCACGGTAAAGGAGGTGCAGCGGTTCTTTGGGTTTGCCAGGCTCCCAGAACACGAAGGCAGACGCATTGTCCCGGCTGTATGACACAGAGGAGCGGCCCCTGGATCCCACTCCCATACTCCCCACCTCCTGCCTGGTGGCGCCGGTAGTGTGGGAGCTGGACACGGACATTGAGCAGGCGTTACGTGCAGAGCTCGCTCCCGTCCAGTGTCCCGCTGGGCATCTGTACGTTCCGTCTGCTGTCCATGACCGGTTGATCTATTGGACCCACACGTCACCCTCCTCTGGTCATTCTGCGATCGGTCGGACGGTGCGCTGTTTGAGCGGGAGGTACTGGTGGCCTACCTTGGCTAAGGACGTGAAGGTTTATGTTTCCTCCTGCTTGGTGTGCGCCCAGTGTAAGGCTCCTAGGCACCTGCTCAGAGGTAAGCTACACCCCTTACCTGTTCCACAGCGGCCTTGGTCGCACCTGTCGGTGGATTTTCTTACTGATCTTCCACTCTCACAGGGTAACACCGCGATCCTGGTCGTTGTGGATCGTTTCTCTAAGTCCGTCGTCTCCTCCCTCTGCCCGCTCCCCCTACGGCCCTGCAGACTGCGGAGGCCTTGTTTACACACGTCTTCCGGCACTATGGGGTGCCTGAGGATATAGTGTCTGATCGGGGTCCCCAGTTCACATCTAGGGTCTGGAAGGCGTTCATGGAACGTCTGGGGGTTTCGATCAGCCTTACTTCAGGGTTTCACCTCGAGAGTAATGGGCAGGTGGAGAGAGTGAACCAGGATGTGGGCAGGTTTCTGCAGTCCTATTGCCAGGACCGGCCAGGGGAGTGGGCGGAGTTCGTGCCCTGGGTCGAGATGGCACAGAACTCGCTCCACCACTCCTCCACCAACATCTCTCCCTTCCAGTGCGTACTGGGGTACCAGCCGGTTCTGGCGCCTTGGCATCAGGGTCAGACCGAGGTTCCTGCGGTGGACGACTGGTTCAGGCGTGCGGAGGAGACATGGAAAGCCGTCCGTGTCCACCTTCAGCAGGGGGACTGGGTCTGGCTCTCGACCCGAAACCTGCCCCTCCGCCTGGGTCCGCGGAAGCTGGGTCCGCGGTTTGTGGGGCCATTTAAAGTTCTGAGGAGAGTGAACAAGGTTTGTTATAGGTTACAGCTTCCACCCGATTACCGTATTAACCCCTCGTTCCATGTGTCTCTTCTCAGGCCAGTGGTGGCTGGCCCGCTCCAGCAGTCTGAGGTGCGGGAGGTTCCTCCGCCCACTCTGTATATCGGGGGGGGGGGGGGGGCGAGGGGCCTTTAGTATCTCGTGGAGTGGGAGGGGTACGGTCCGGAGGAGAGGTGGTGGGTTCAGCTCGAGGACGTGTTGGACCCATCTATGCTGCAGGAGTTCCACCGTCTTCGTCCGGATCGCCCTGGGCCTCGCCCTCCGGGACGTCCCCGAGGCCGGTGTCAACGCGCTGCTGGAGCCGTGCGTCGCGCGGGGGGGAGGGTACTGTCACGACTTCAGCTGAAGTTGGTCCCTCTCCTTTTTCGGGCGGCATTCGGCAGTCGAAGTCCCCAACCTTCTAGCCATCGCTGATCCTCTTTTCATTTTCCTTTGGTTTTGTCTTGTTTTGTATCACACCTGGTTCCAATCCCATTCATTACATGTTGTGTATTTAACCCTCTGTTCCCCCTCATTGTCGGTGACTGTTTGTTTGTAAGCATTGTGCAAGATATGTTCTGGTGTTCTGGTGTGACGGGTTTTGTACCCACTGGTATTATTTTGTACATTTTGTTTTTCTGAGTTTTTTGAGCACTTATTAAACTACTCCGTTTTATACCAAGTTTGATATCCTGCGCCTGACTTCTCTGCCCCCAGCACACACCCTTACAATCTGCTAACCATGTGAATGTGACCAATAAAATTTGATTTGATTTTGAAATGAGATACCATTACAGAACAACGCTGGCCTGAAGGTCTGTGACCTGCTAATGCTGTGTTCCCCCCATACCCACCAAAACACATTACATATCAGGTGTGATATACTATACCAGCATCACCTTAGTAGGCTGTGGATAGGGCCTTTTTATTCTGATCTTCCCACTAAACATTGAACAGCAACCGTTAACATTCTGAGTCTGCAGCTATGGATTTCAGTCACAATAAGCAGTTTTTGCAATTGCAATGCTTGTATATTTTTATGAAAACGAATGTGAATCGGACTCTGTGAATTGTGTGTTGTGTGTAAGTGGCAACCCATTGTATTCCTCAAGGCTCTGCATGGATTCAAGTAACTGTGTGTGTGTCTGTTTTTTTATTTTTATTATCAGGATAAGGTAAGACCCAGATGCAGACCATGTCGAAGAAACAATGTTTATTACAGCAACAGAGGAAAATGTGCAGGACAGCAGGCAGGCTCAGGGTCAGGTCAGGCAGAGGTCGGAAATCCAGATAGAGGCAAAGGTACAGGACAGCAGGCAGGCTCAGGGTCAGGGACAGGCAGAGTGGTCAACCGGGTGGGATAAGGGTCAGGACAGGCAAGGGTCAAAAACCAGGAGTGTGAGAAAAATAGAGTCTGGGAAAAGACAGGAGCTGACAGGAAAAACGCTGGTAAGCTTGACAAACAAGACAAACTGGCAACGGACAAACAGAGAACACAGGTATAAATACACAGGGTCATGGGGAAGATGGGCAACACCTGGAGGGGGTTGGAGACAATCACAAAGACAGGTGAAACAGATCAGGGCATGACATTTACCATACTGGTGAGGACCAGAAGTCCTCATAACAATAGTAAACCCAGGAGAATTCGGGCAAGTGAGGACATTTGGCCGGTCCTAAAAAGGAAAAAGGGTTAGAATTAGTGTTAGGGGTTAGGTTTAGGAGGAGTTAGGGTTAGGGGTTAAAGTTAAGGTTAGTGGTTGGGAATATAGGATTTTGAATGGGAATCAATTGTAGGTTCCCAAAAAGTCCTCACAAGTATAGTAATACACAACTGTGTGTTTGTGTCTATGTCTGTGTCTGTCTATCTGGTGTGTGTGTGTGTATGTGTGTAAGATCTCTCTCTCCATATCCATCTCCCCTCCCATTTCTCCCTATCCCTGTTCAAGGTTTATTAGAAGAGCTATATTGAGAGAGGGCAGACAGGGCAGGGCAGACAGAGTGAGGGAGAGGCAAGGGGAGGTGAGGTGAGGGAAAACGAGGTAGAGCCCTAGTTGGGGCCAGACATATGGGCTGCCATTTTCCTGGTAATCAGTCTGATCAGGACAGCCCAGCTTGCTGATTCATCTCTGTGGAGAGAGGGGGGGGGAGCAGAGAGGGAGCCAGGGAGAGGGATATATAGAGACAGAGAGAGAGAGAGAGAGAGAGAGAGAGAGAAAGAGAGGGATATATATATATATAGAGAGAGAGAGAGAGAGAGGGAAAGGGGGAGAGAGCAGAGGAGGGAGAGGAGAGACGGGGAAGATGGAGAACGAGGAGAGAGAGGACAGCATCTGCAGGCTGCAGGCTGCAGGCATGCTGCTATTACATCAATGCTGCATCCCAAGAGAGAGGAAAGAGAGAGGAGAGAGAGGAGAGAGAGAAGGAGAGAGAGGAGAGAGAGAGAGAGAGAGAGAGAAGGAGATAGAGGGGAGACTGGGATAGGAATAAGAGGGAGGGGGAGAAAGGCAGAGAGAAACAACTACATTACATTAAAATGAAGATGCAGTGATACACTGAGCAATGAGGAAAATAGGATAGGGAAGAGAGAGAGAGAGTTGACTGCAATCCAACAGAGTTGAACAAATAGAAGGATCATTCACTTCACTCCCTCTTTTCAATGTGCAATTAAAGATTAATTTCAGAAGCCTTTCTTATTCATTGTTTTCATCTGAACTATTGTAGCTCTGCCACAGATGAAATAACGAATCATATATATCATTGTAATTAAGCAAATTTAAGTGTGCAGTAAAATATAAGACTGCTGTTCTGGGTTAAGGTGGGTGAGAGTGTGGAGTGGGTAGTGGGGAAAAGAAGGGCTCTAAACTTCAGAGTTCTCCTTTGCCTTATCCAGCCTCAGACCTTGATTCACAGGACTGGCAACCTTATTATGCGCCGCACTTATTATTGATATTACGCCAAGCCCTTGTTGCCATGACCACCGTGCAAGAGACATTTAATTTTCTCTCCTCCATCATCATTATCTATGGGGCCATCTGTTGTGGAAAATGAATTCAGCCTCATTTGCATGACTGATAAGCACATTCTTTATCTATTCAACAGAAGGTCATATGGCATGGATTTAGAGACTGCTGAAGGAAGGAGAGAGAGGGAGACAGAGAGGGGGAGAGAGAGGGATAGAGAGGGATAGAGAGAAAGAGAGAGACAGAGAGAGAGGAGGAGGAGAAAGAGGGAGATTGGGAGGAGGAGTGGAATAGAAGGAAATATAAATGATGGAGGACATATACAGTCGAGAGCATGTGTGTGTGTGTGTGCGTGTTCATGTCTCTGCATAATGTATATGTGCTGCATGTGTATATTGGTTTTTATATTCTATTTCAGTGCCCATGTATTTCCTTTAGGTGTGTATTTGAAGTCCCATGTGTACATGCGCACAAGCCTGTGTGCATGCAAATATGTGAATGTGTCTATGTGTGAGTCCTTGTGCGTGTGTGTCTGCATGTGTGTCCTTGCATGTCTGTTTGTCCTGAGGAGGATGTGTTGTGCTGTGTGTATGTGCTGTGTTTGCAGGTAAAGTAGACACATTTGTCATCCCATCCTCTCTCCCTCTCACTCGCTCTCTCTCTCTCTCTCACTCTCTCTCGCTCTCTCTCTATACCTCTCTCTCTCGCTCCCTCTCTCTTCTACAGATGCAGGATCTTAATTTGACCTATAATGTTACAGCAAAATAAACCTGCAGCAACAGGATTTTAAAGTTTAGTCCTTAATGTTACTTGACCTGTGGTTAGGCTATTAGGTGGCCAAAAGTAGGCTACCTAAAAAGTGCAAAACTGGTAATAAAACCGTGTGTTAGTGTGGGTTTTCAGTGAATTTATGTAAATCAGGAAGCTCATCTACATTTCCTGCTGTGCAAGAATATTCTCTGCAACAAAAGAGTGATCAAATTAAGATCCTTCATCTGTATCTCTCCATCTACCTCTCCCTTATTACCACAACACTGTACTGTACAAGCCCTCTCATGTTTTGCCAGAACACTTCAACCAATCTTCGCCTGGCAGGAAGTATCATTGCCTGCTTTTGTTGTTGTTTTTAGGTGCATCCCAGAGCTGACTGCTGGCTTCCTGTCTCTTTAGCAGGAGGAAGTCATGCTAGGGATGCAAATGTAATACAACTTCAAATTAATTTTAAAAACACAATCTCATTGATGAGTCTTGTAAGAAAAATGTTGTTTTGTGTATGTGTTAGGTCTTCAGTTTTATTAGAAGACATAGGGGTTATTTCCTGTTTAGGGTTTGAACTGTGTTTATAGGAGGCTAGTGGTGCTGTTCACAACTTGACCTACTTTCGGGGGAATGAATTGGGCTACTCCATCTCGCCTTCCACACCATCCGTCCCGGTCCCATGTTAGTAAGAATTATGGGATATCTGCCACTTCTTTTCTGATGTACAGTAGGTGCTTTCGTCATCTGTGATGGTTCTCATTCCCGTTACCATCTATTAGAAATGATCTCAAAATACAAGGTACTATTTAATTGTTTATTGAGCACAGGTGTGTAATGTGCAGCAAAGCGCCGTATGCGCGAGGTATTGTTAAGAGTCGTTATGTTGTGCTCTGTCTGTGAATATCTGGTTGTTAACTGCGTTTGTATTTCAGAAGCTGAGCTGTGTACTTACCGTGATGTGCATTCCATTCGCTTCGTCTCATCCTGGGTGTTGTAACGGAAGTGAAGGCGCATTCAGCCCCTTTTTATGAATGAGTTCCCGCCACTGTTGATGGTGGGCTAGTCCAAGTCAGTAGTAAAATGTGATCATGTGTATTTCTAGACATAATTGATAGTCATTAAGTTTTATATTACTTGTCAATGTTTTATAACTGATACAGATTAGCAAATGAAAAGTATAATGAGGTAATATGTATACTGGTGAATGTTGACGTTAATGGATGTGTTGGTTTGTTCCACATCATCATGATATAAGGAGCCTGACTGTCCGGACAGGGCCATTCAGAGCTGGAGTGCCAAGAGAGCAGGCTGGCCTGCCTCACAGCTTTGCTAGTCTATAATTCTAAGCTAACGCAGTGCAAGGGTTCAGTTTCCTTTGAGTTTATTATACTTATGTTTGTACTAGTTATTTGAAGTTTATTCATTTTGGGGATTCTGGCGCTGTACAAAGCCATTTACCTTTGCTTGAAAAATAAAAAATAAACCCAGTTGCAACTGTCAACCATCCTGTCCAGTCCTTTGACAACTTAGAAATCTCTCCAGCCAGTCCGCCTCCTTACAGAAACACGCCCAGGTAGCTAAGGCTGAGACAATGACAAAGACAAGATGGGACCCGAGAAAACTGATCAAGAGGCAGCACCAGCCAATTCTATTCATGACCAGGAAGTGGACACTGAAGATCCCCCAGAGGAGGTAGAAGCACCCTCCCAAAAAGGGCTTCTTGCAGAACTGTCAGACCTGGTGAGAGCGCTACTGCAGTCCCAAGGCAAACGAGATGTGCACATTGGAAAGGTCAGCGGAGCGCCAAGAGAAGCGATGGAGAACCTTTCAGAGACAGTTCCTCCAGGGTTGAGGCGGCCAAGACGGAGATGAGCAAGAGGATGAGGAAGATGATGAAGAGGATGACGAGGAACCAGGACAATAAGCACCCATGGCTGACTCCAAGACTCCAAGGCTCCTCCCCCAAGGTAAAGAAGATGATATTGAACATTTCTTGACAACGTTTGAATGAATGGCGGCAGCCTGACTCTGGCCTGAAGAAGAGTGGGCTATGCGCCTTGTTCCCTTGCTGACAGGCAAGGCCTAAAGTGCCTATTTAGCAATAGACGACAGGCACACAGAGAACTATGACAAGGTAAAGGAGGCCATGCTGAAGAAGTTTCGAAATCAATGCTACACCTACAGACAACATTTCCGTTCCACTGAAATCCTACATGACAAGACACGACGAGAGCTGTATGTCCGGCTGAGGGACCTATAATATAAGTGGATCAGACCAGCAAGCAAGAATGTCAATCAAATCACAGAAATCATGGTGCTAGAGCAGTTCATGAGAATGATGAGTCCAGAGATGGAGGTCTGGATTAGGGAGTATCACCCAAAGAGCTAGGAAAGGAGCCAAGAGAACCACCTCCGGCTGTTGGAACCAATGAGCCAGAAGTACATGTAAGTCTGATGGGGATGATCGGGGTCGTGATGCCTAGTACTTATCCGGATCAAGCCCAGAGTAGGCATGTTACTAATCCTAGTATTTACACTAGTAATTACCATAGGCCAAGTGACAGCTCCAGCAGGCAGGAACTGAAGTAAGCCACGCTGCCCAGCTAGGAAGTCACAGTCCTATGTGCCCTGACCTACCATGCCAGACTTAGCACCCTCCCTGCCAGAGCACACAGTCAAGCCTCTTGTCAATGCCCCACATGCCCAAGTGGACACAGGCAGCTCACAAACTGTAGTGCTTGAAAGTTTGGTCCCTATGGAGGAGTAGCAGGATCAGGCCCTGTTCAGAATATGCTGTGTTCACGGAGAAGACTTCCACCCTCCAACGTCCAGTCTATATCCTTAGTGGACACCAAATTTGAGAGGATAGGTATGGACATAGTGGGCCCTCTAGACAGGACTAAGAGAGGGAACAGATACATACAGGTTATTTGTGATTATGTCACCAAGTACCCTTAAGCTTTCCACTGAGAAATATTAAGGCTAGGCAGGTTGCTAATTGCTTCATCCAGTTCTTATCATTAGTAGGCATGCCTAGGGAAGTCCTCACAGATCAGGGTACCAATTTCCTCTCAGAACTGCTCAGAAATGTGTACAGACTGTTGGGGATCAAGGTTATAATGACCACACCCTATCATCCGCAAACAGACGGTTTGGTTGAGCGCTTCAACCAGACCCTGAATAGTATGTTACGCAAGTTTGTCTCTCAAGCAGGAGATGACTTGGACCAGCGGCTGCCGTACCTGCTCTTTACAGAGAAGTGCCACAAGCACCCATTTCTCCCTTTGATATTTTCTATGGTCATCCAGTGAGTGTTCCACTGACATGCTCAAGGAGAGCTGGGAAGGACCAAGAGGTGGGAGCAAGAATGTGTTGGAGTATGAGCTTCAGATGAGGGAGAGGCTGGAGCAGATGACCACACTGACCCAGGACAGCATGAGGAAAGCCTAGAAGAGCCAGAAAACATGGTATGACTGCAAAGCAAGGGACAGAAGTTTTGAGCCAGGTTAGCAGGTGTAGCTGTTGCTCCCCACACATGAGAGCAAGCTGCTGGCCAAATGGCATGGTCCATATGAGGTCATATGCAAGGCAGCACCTCTGACATATGAAATTCACATGCCAGAAAGGAAAGTGCAAAAGTTTCACATCAACCTTTTGAAAGAGTTAAGTTCCAGAGATGAGGGGGTAAAGACCAGCTGTTCGCCTGTGCAGTGTTAGAAGAAGATACCATTGAACAATACTTTCCGACCATCAGCACACCACCACCCATAGAGCTATCACACCTCACTCCTCACCAGCAAGATCAGCTTAGAGAGTTGTTGATCCCAGAGCTTTTCCAGGAGACACCTGTGTACACCACTCTGGTCCAGCACAAAATCTATCTAAAGGACAGGGCTCTGGTACGGTCAAAATGCTACCAGAGAGACTCCTCGCAGTGCTGAGGCAGCATGTCATGAAGAGAATTGGAGTGATCAAAAGGTAATTTAGTGAGTGGTCTAGCCCAAAAGGTCTTGTCTCCAAGAAGGATGGGACCATCAGATTCTGCATGGACTTCCGAAGGTTGAATGAGTTCACCAAAGTTGACCAATATCCCATGCCACGTATCAATGACCTGATTGAACAGATGGGGAAGGCGAGGTTCAACTCCACGTTGGATATGAGTAACAGGTACTGGCTGGTCCCACTGTCAGAAGAGGCAAAGGAGCTCACAGCTTTCAGGACGCCGATGGGGGTCTTCCAGTTGATGGTGATGGCGTTTGGGCTCCATAGGGTGCCAGCTATCTTTCAGCGATTGATAGACCAGGTACTCCATGACCGGTGGTGTAAAGTACTTAATTAAGTAAAAATACTTTTAGGTACTACTTAACCTCTCTGGGGTCGGCGGGACGAAATCGTCCCACCTACGTAACAGCCAGTGGAATCCTGTGGCGCGTTATTCAAATGCCTTAGAAATGCTATTACTTCAATTTCTCAAACATATGACTATGTTATAGCATTTTAAAGACAAGACTCTCGTTAATCTAACCACACTGTCCGATTTCAAAAAGGCTTTACAACGAAAGCAAAACATTAGATTATGTCAGCAGAGTACCCAGCCAGAAATAATCAGACACCCATTTTTCAAGCTAGCATATAATGTCATAAAAACCCAGAAGACAGCTAAATGCAGCACTAACCTTTGATGATCTTCATCAGATGACACACCTAGGACATTATGTTATACAATACATTACCCTTTCGGATAGTGTCTTGAACGCACGAACAAAACGCCGCTATTTGGATATAACAATGGATTATTTGGGACGAAACCAACATTTGTTATTGAAGTAGAAGTCCTGGGAGTGCATTCTGACGAAGACAGCAAAGGTAATAACATTTTTCTTATAGTAAATCTGACTTTGGTGAGTGCTAAACTTGCTGGGTGTCTAAATAGCTAGCCCTGTGATGCCGGGCTATCTACTTAGAATATTGCAAAATGTGCTTTCACCGAAAAGCTATTTTAAAATCGGACATATCGAGTGCATAGAGGAGTTCTGTATCTATAATTCTTAAAATAATTGTTATGTTTTTTGTGAACGTTTATCGTGAGTAATTTAGTAAATTCACCGGAAGTGTTCGGTGGGAATGCTAGTCACATGCTAGTCACCTGCTAATGTAAAAAGCTGGTTTTTGATATAAATATGAACTTGATTGAACAGACATGCATGTATTGTATAACATAATGTCCTAAAATTGTCATCTGATGAAGATCATCAAAGGTTAGTGCTGCATTTAGCTGTGGTTTTGTTTTTTGTGACATTATATGCTAGCTTGAAAAATGGGTGTCTGATTATTTCTGGCTCGGTACTCTGCTGACATAATCTAATGTTTTACTTTCGTTGTAAAGCCTTTTTGAAATCGGAAAGTGTGGTTAGATTAACGAGAGTCTTGTCTTTAAAATACTGTAAAATAGTCATATGTTTGAGAAATTGAAGTAATAGCATTTCTAAGGTATTTGAATAACGTGCCACGGGATTCAACTGGCTGTTGAGTAGGTGGGACGATTTCGTCCCGCCGACCCTAGAGAGGTTAATAGCTTATTGAGCACCAGTGTGTAATGTGCAGCAGAGTGCCGTAAGTGTGATGTTTTGGGAGCCCGGAAAGACACACAGCAAGCTGTAACAGAACAAACAACCCATTTTAGCAATCTCTGGTCCATGATAAGACCAATCACGTAACATTGTTAAGAGTCGTTATGTTGTGCTCTGTCTGTGAATATCTGGCTGTTAACTGCGTTTGTATTTCAGAAGCTGAGCTGTGTACTTACCGTGATGTGCATTCCATTCGCTTCGTCTCATCCTGGGTGTTGTAACGGAAGTGAAGGCGCATTCAGACCCTTTTTATGAATGAGTTCCCGCCACTGTTGACGGTGGGCTAGTCCAAGACAGTGATTGTTTGTATTTCTAGACGTAATTAATAGTCATTAAGTTTGATATTATTTGTCAGCATTGTATAAATAATAAAGATAAATGCATGAAAAGTACAATGAGGTAACATGTACACGGGTAAATGTTGAAGTTTATGGGTAAAATGGTTTGTTCCACATCGTCATGATGTAAAGAGCCTGACGGACCAGCCAAGGCCATTCAGAGCTGGAGTGCCTATGCTACTCTAAAATACTAAGCTAATGTAGTACAAGGGTTCAGTTTCCTTTGAGTTTATTATAATTATGTTTGTAATAGCAACTTGAAGTGTATTCATTTTGGGGATTCTGGCATGTAAAAAGTAATTTACCTTTGTTTGAAAATAAAAATGAAACCAGTTGCAACTGTCAACCATCCTCCTGTCCAGATGTTTGGCACCTTAGACACCTCTCCAGCCGGTCTGCCTCCTTACACCTTCACTCGGCTCCATTAATTACTTCTCCTCAGCTTTCCGTGTCCCGTTCTGACATTTGACTGCTGCTAATTTGCTGATTAATTTCATTAACGTGATTACGTGAGGGATTTGGATCCAATCTATTGGTCCGTGGTTTGACTGTCCGTTACTCCTCTTGCCTCACCCAGTCAATAGCTCTCTCCCACCTCTCGTGAGTACTGCCTGCTATTTCTCTCTCGTCCCCCTCTTACAATCTCACGGCTAGAGTTTGACGTGGTGACGTGACGCTGGTTTCTCCCCAATCTTCCTGTCTGTCCTTTTCAACACTGGGAGCTGTCTGCGAGCTGTCCAGCACCACTGCCAATTACCGTCGTCTCCTGTCTCGTCTGTGTGCCCAGCGCTCCCGGTGTCTGAGGCAACTTGAGACAGACCTACTGTATAGCTTACTACCATACCGAGGAATACTGAAATGCAGATGGATCTCCTTATATAACAGCATGTCTACAAATCAAAACCCACAACTCAATGAAGAGATTCTGATTAACTCTCCTCTGACCTACCATAGCAGGCATAAAATAAATGGCTGAAACTAGATCCCCTACATACTGGTCTTGACGAAAGGAAAGGGTTGGGGTAGGTTCTCTTCTGCCATTTTCAACCAATCCAGTAAAAGTGGAGGAGGAGTTAAGATTGAGTGTCGCCTTGAAAATGTCCAAAAGCAAAATCCGCGTCACAGGCTCTCGTTCCATTTCCCCTGAAAACCGGAACATCCAGCTGTTGGGGACTTGGCAGAGGCTAACTCTCCTCAATGTTGATGTGTTCACTAGCCTCCAGAGCAAAGGAAAAGGGTTGAAAATGAAAATGTGTTTTTGGTTGATTTAATACAGCAGTTCCCAACTAAATTCAGCCATTTGTACACTGCAACCCAAACAGATATAGTATTTGACAAAGACATAATCATTTCACACCTTGATTACATATATTTATGTATGGGAATATTTGGAACAGATTTCCTAAATTAATTAGAGCCCCCCCCCACCCATGTTGAAGGCCCCTGCTTTAACATATTGACATGTTGAAGGCCCCTGCTTTAACATATTGACATGTTGAAGGCCCCTGCTTTAACATAATGACATTGTTGAAGGCCGCTGCTTTATCATATTGACATGTTGAAGGCCCCTGCTTTAACATATTGACATGTTGAAGGCCCCTGCTTTAACATAATGACATTGTTGAAGGCCCCTGCTTTAACATATTGACATGTTGAAGGCCCCTGCTTTAACATATTGACATGTTGAAGACCCCTGCTTTAACATAATGACATGTTGAAGGCCCCTGCTTTAACATATTGACATGTTGAAGGCCCCTGCTTTAACATAATGACATGTTGAAGGCCCCTGCTTTAACATATTGACATGTTGAAGGCCCCTGCTTTAACATAATGACATGTTGAAGGCCCCTGCTTTAACATATTGACATGTTGAAGGCCCCTGCTTTAACATATTGACATGTTGAAGGCCCCTGCTTTAACATATTGACATGTTGACATGTTGAAGGCCCCTGCTTTTAAATAATGACATTGTTGAAGGCCCTTGCTTTAACATATTGACATGTTGAAGGCCCCTGCTTTAACATATTGACATGTTGAAGGCCCCTGCTTTAACATATTGACATGCTGAAGTCCCCTGCTTTAACATATTAATTCATATTAAACATTCATGATTTGATGGGGTGATTATTAATTCAGTAAAATTAATTATCTTCAAAAATGCACACATTTTTTCCTTTCTCCCTTTTGTTTGTTTGTTTTTGACAACTGAATGCAAAGTAAATTAATTGTGCTCGATTGGCATTAACATACCCAAATAGGAATTTGAAATGGTTAATATTGAGCCCCCTCAGGGCAGCCCATGTCCCAATCCACTGGAGTACTTATCATGCCTCGTCTCACTCACTGCTAGCCTGGCAGCATTACTAAAGAAAGCTCTCTGATTGTTGGTTCTGCTAAATGTGGCTTTATATAGCATGATTTGTTCATTGTTATTTTGGGGATCAAAACAGAATTCTGTCATAGATTCACACATTTTGTATTTTGAGGTATTTTCATTTAATAAGTGTTTTGTTTTCTCTTGTATTTATGTATTTTCATATAACTATGTCTAGAATATAAACAATGTAACTATTGAAACAAAAAAAAAGAATAAAATCTAGCCTACCTTCTCCCATGGTATTACCACTGTCGTTGTCCCAAGGCTTCTCTCTGGATTTCAACACTACTTTGGCAAGTCATTCAAACTCACCAGTAGAAATGAATGAATTAGCACCTCTGTCCGGTACGAAATGAATCTAACTCATAATCTAATTATGATGATGTCTCAGGGACCAAATTAGCATACCTTAATTTGCATATCTGGGAAAAATGTAAATGTATTTGCTGTTATTCCCTTTTCATTCACACAAGAGTGACTATGAATGTCAGCACTCTACGGCAGGACATGATTTACTGTAAATATGTCCTAGGTTTTAGCCAATAGGTTCTTCTGACTCCCTGGCTGTCAGTGTGTTGGCTGAGAACACAGCGAGCCTGCTTTCCAACTAATTTATCTCCTCCACCATTCTGCTGCTCACCATAGTTCAAAGCCCAGACAGGAAAGCAGCCTTAATTAACCGTGTGCACTACAGTTCAGCAGCCTTCCCGTATTCCATTCTACTCTACAATCTCCTTGCTCTCGGTTCCACATACAGCTGAACTACAGCCACATATTGTATCTTGAACCAGAGGAGCTCATCTTGGCTTCCTCCTGGAGGATACATGGGCACATTGTAGATTCCCAGGTTAAATACAGCAGTCCACAGCGCTCCACACGTCATGCAAGCCCCGCCCCATCCCCCTCCATTTATCCTCCCTTTCCTTCATCCTCCACCTCCATCCCTCCGCCCCCTCCCACCCTCCTGAGACCCAGAGCCCGTGGGAAGAACTGACGCTGGGAGCAGACTGTCTGCAGCCCTGAATACATGTAGGACAGGGAGAGAGAGGGAGAGAGCGAGAGCAAGAGAGAGAGAGTGAGCGAGAGCAAGACAGAGAGCGAGAGCGAGAGAGAGAGAGAGAGAGAGAGAGAGAGAGAGAGAGAGAGCAGTAGAGCTAGATTGTGGGAGAGGGAGAGAAACAGGGATATGTGTTCTTCTCAAATACATACATATACACAGTGAGAGAGAGAGAAAGAAAGACTCTCTCTCCTCCTAGCACGTACCCCCCCCCACACACACACACACACATGAACATGATCTCACTCACACTCTCACACACACATACACTCACAGACGCATGCTTGCTTTAGGGTACCAGGCGGCTTGGTGTTCTTCTCCTTTGTTGTTTTTGTCATTCATCAGTCTTGGTACGGTGTGCTGTGCTGTGTGAGTCTCGCTGGGTGAGGAGACTGTCTGCGTGGCTGTCTGAGAATGCCATCTACACTACGGTAAGCCACACACTGTTCCTTCTCTCCCTCTCTTCTCTTCTGCAGTCTCTCCGTCTCACTGGGGTACCTAGCCCCTGCAACGCACATCCTCTGCTTCTTTTTCCTCCCTCTCTCTCTCGCTCTCTGTCTGCCACTCCACTCTCTCCTTCGCTCTTTCCTCTCGGCTGTGCGCTCTCTCGCCATCCTTCCCTTCGCCGCCTCTCCTCCCTCATCTCTCTCTCTCCCTTCTGCTTCGCCTCATTGGTGCTGCCCTCATTCCTTTTTTCCATTAAGCTCCAGGCCCATTGGTTGCCTGCCTTTAACCATTATCTTCTCTCCTCCTTCCCTCTTCCTCTTTCTATCTCTTGCCTCTCCTCTTTTTCTCCCTTGTTCCCTCATCTCCAGCCGACTCTCAAGTCAAAATTATTTGCATACAGGAGGACATGATAAGTTTGCAGGGAGCAGTGTGAGTGTGTGATGGGTAAAGAACGAGTGGGATAAAAGATAAGTAAAGAAAGAAAGAAAGAAGAAAGAAAGAAGAAAGAAAGAAAGAAAGAAAGAAAGAAAGAAAGAAAGAAAGAAAGAAAGAAAGAAAGAAAGAAAGAAAGAAAGAAAGAAAGAAAGAAAGAAAGAAAGAAAGAAAGAAAAGAGGACGGACATACTGGAGCATAAAAAAGTTTGGGAGAAGACTGCATTCTGAGACTGGTGGGTTACTCTTCTTCTTTCAATCTTCTTGTGAGTGCTTTGGCTTCTGTCAATGATAAGTTTGATAAGAGTAGATTGTCAAAAGAGGGTTATAGCTAAAATTGAAGGAGGATATTACTTAGAAGTTAAGATAGTGAACTATGCAGTATGACACTTGCTTAGAAATGCTGAGTCTCAGCTTATCTAGATATTTTGATTTTTGATATTAAGTGTTTATTCACTGTATATTGTGCTTTACATTGGAATCTCTGATGCCAAGCTTTGTTTAGCTGAGTTTGTTGTTTGATTGAAAGGCAAGTAGAGTGTTGAACTCCTTCTGGAATATTTTTACTTTTTGTTGGATTTTCATATTGTTGATATTCATGTTTTATATTGTTTTGGAGATTTGATGCCTTAACAAACCTTAGAATGCTCTATGTTGTTATTATTCCTTTATAGCATGCAGCTAACATTGAAAGAATATGTTACATTTCCGAGGCAAAGTGTTGCACTGTTTTGAATCCTCATACATGGTTAACTATACTGAACAAAAATAGAAACGCAACATATAAAGTGTTGGTCCCATGTTTCATGAGCTGAAATAAAAGATCCTAGAAATGTTCTACATGTACAAAAAGCTTATTTCTCTACATTTTTGGGCATAAATTTGTTTACATTCCTTTTAGTGAGCATTTCTCCTTTGCCAATATAATCTATCCACCTGACAGGTGTGGCATATCAAGAAGCTGATTAAACAGCATGATCATTACACAGGTGCACCTCATGCTTGGTACAATAAAAGGCTACTCTAAAATGTGCAGTTTTGTCACACAGTACACTGCCAAAGAAGTCTCAAGTTTTGAGGGAGTTTGCAATTGGTATGCTGACTGCAGGAAAGTCCACCAGAGCTGTTGCCAAAGAGTTAAATGCTCATTTGTCTACCATAAGCTGCCTCCAACATCTTTTTAGAGAATTTGGCAGTAGGTCCAACTGGCCTCAACCGCAGACCACATGTAACAACGCCAACCCAGGATCTCCACATCCTGCTTCTTCACCTGCAGGATGAAACTGTGGCACAACCGAAAAATTTCTGAACAAACTGTTAGAAACCTCAGGGAAGCTCAGGGAAGCTCATCTGCATGCTCATCATCCTCACCAGGGTCTTGACCTGACTGCAGTTCGGCGTCGGCACAGGCTTCAGTTGGCAAATGCTCACCTTCGATGGCCACTGGCACGCTGGAAAAATGTGCTCTTCATGGATGAATCCCGGTTTCAACTGTATCGGGCAGATAGCAGACGTGTGGGCAAAGTGCCCCATGGTGGCAGTGGGGTTATGGTATGGGCAGGAATAATCTACGGACAACGAACACAACTGAATTTTATCGATGGCAATTTGAATGCACAGCAATACCGTGATGAGATCCTGAGGCCCATTGTCGTGCCACTGGTGGGTGGCACCATGGTACCATGGCACAGAGCAGAAGGCTGAGGCACTGCAGCATGTCTCTCTGGGTGAAGAAAACAGACCTTTACAAAAAAGCTCTAAATCTGAAAATGAACTGAAATAATTGTGTTCCTGTCTCCTCTTTTTGTTTACCAACAATTGACTTTGTGGGGGGGGAATAATGATGAATGCACAAATTCTGTCTACAAATGTTCTATAATCTGGCTATTTAGAAATGGAAATCAAATTGGTTCCAGAAAAAAAAATATATCATGTCGCTGCTGGATTATTACATTACATATTTAGATAGCTAATTTATATTTTCCCATAGCCTTAGGGATGTAGATCTCAATATGCAGTACACAATGTACACATTTTATAGAACTGGGGTGAGTCAGGGAAATGTTGACATGATGTCCTGCTGAAGTTGCATGGTGAAGGGACATTTTGTCCAGCTGAGACTGCATGTGAAGGGCTGCTCTGACATGATGTCCAACTGAGGCTTCATGTTGAAGGGACATTTTGTCCAGCTGAGACTGCATGTAAAGGGATGTTCTGACATAATGACCGGCTGAGGCTGTATGGTGAAGGGATGTTCTGACATGATGACCGGCTGAGGCTGTATGGTGAAGGGATGTTCTGACATAATGACCGGCTGAGGCTGTATGGTGAAGGGATGTTCTGACATGATGACCGGCTGAGGCTGTATGGTGAAGGGATGTTCTGACATGATGACCGGCTGAGGCTGTATGGTGAAGGGATGTCCTGACATGATGACCGGCTGAGGCTGTATGGTGAAGGGATGTCCTGACATGATGACCGGCTGAGGCTGTATGGTGAAGGGATGTTCTGACATGATGACCGGCTGAGGCTGTATGGTGAAGGGATGTTCTGACATGATGACCGGCTGAGGCTGTATGGTGAAGGGATGTTCTGACATGATGACCGGCTGAGGCTGTATGGTGAAGGGATGTTCTGACATGATGACCGGCTGAGGCTGTATGGTGAAGGGATGTTCTGACATGATGACCGGCTGAGGCTGTATGGTGAAGGGATATTCTGACATGATGACCGGCTGAGGCTGTATGGTGAAGGGATGTTCTGACATGATGACCGGCTGAGGCTGTATGGTGAAGGGATTGTTCTGACATGATGACCGGCTGAGGCTGTATGGTGAAGGGATGTTCTGACATGATGACCGGCTGAGGCTGTATGGTGAAGGGATGTTCTGACATGATGACCGGCTGAGGCTGTATGGTGAAGGGATGTTCTGACATGATGACCGGCTGAGGCTATATGGTGAAGGGATGTTCTGACATAATGACCGGCTGAAGCTGTTTGGTGAAGGGATGTCCTGACATGATGACCGGCTGAGGCTGTATGGTGAAGGGATGTTCTGACATGATGACCGGCTGAGGCTGTATGGTGAAGGGATGTTCTGACATGATGACCGGCTGAGGCTGTATGGTGAAGGGATGTTCTGACATGATGACCGGCTGAGGCTGTATGGTGAAGGGATGTTCTGACATGATGACCGGCTGAGGCTGTATGGTGAAGGGATGTCCTGACATGATGAACGGCTGAGGCTGTATGGTGAAGGGATGTTCTGACATGATGACCGGCTGAGGCTGTATGGTGAAGGGATGTTCTGACATGATGACCGGCTGAGGCTGTATGGTGAAGGGATGTTCTGACATGATGACCGGCTGAGGCTGTATGGTGAAGGGATGTTCTGACATGATGACCAGCTGAGGCTGTATGGTGAAGGGATGTTCTGACATGATGACCGGCTGAGGCTGTATGGTGAAGGGATGTTCTGACATGATGACCGGCTGAGGCTGTATGGTGAAGGGATGTTCTGACATGATGACCGGCTGAGGCTGTATGGTGAAGGGATGTCCTGACATGATGACCGGCTGAGGCTGTATGGTGAAGGGATGTCCTGACATGATGAACGGCTGAGGCTGTATGGTGAAGGGATGTTCTGACATGATGACCGGCTGAGGCTGTATGGTGAAGGGATGTTCTGACATGATGACCGGCTGAGGCTGTATGGTGAAGGGATGTTCTGACATAATGACCGGCTGAGGCTGTATGGTGAAGGGATGTTCTGACATGATGACCGGCTGAGGCTGTATGGTGAAGGGATGTCCTGACATGATGACCGGCTGAGGCTGTATGGTGAAGGGATGTTCTGACATAATGACCGGCTGAGGCTGTATGGTGAAGGGATGTTCTGTATACTTTTCTGGTGTCAGGATGAGGAAAGAAATGTTTTGCTTATCATGAGTGTGTTGGTGAGAGAGTGAGGGGAGAGAAAGCGGGAGAGAGAGGGGGGATAGAGAGAGCGGGAGAGAGTGTGTGTGTCTGTTTCTGTATGTGTGTGTGTGTCACCACGGTGCCTAACTTGCTTTGTCGTGCAGGCTGAGGACAGGGAGACAGCCAAATGTGATTAAATTATAGAGGGATAGCACCCTCCCTGGCTCTCATGCGACCAGCTCCCGGGAACCCCCTCCCTCCCAATCTGGACTCAAGGGTAGACGTAGCATAGCAAACTGAAATTATTATGATACATATGGTATGGTATCTATTAATTTGTGGATATCTATCCTCCATTTTATGTGATATGTTACATTACAATTCGTATGATATGTTACGAATTCCAATTGGTTGTGGCTAATGTTAGCTAGGTTGCTAGGGGGCTAATTCTAATGTTAGCTGTGGTTAGGGGTTAAGCTTAGGGTTAAGGTTAGGTTTAGGAGTTATGTTAAAGGGGTTAAGGTCAGGGTTAGGGGGTTAGGGGAAGGGTTAGCTAACATTCTAAGTAGTCGCAAAGTTGCTTTTGCTAAAATTACAAAAGATGTCCGTAATGAGAGTCGAACACTCAATCGTTGGTTTTCTAGACGTTCACGTTATACGCCCACCAACGACCCTCCTTTCGGTTTTTGTTTTCTGAGAACGGGAAATGCTGTATGTATTTTGAAAGATGAGACATTGAGGATTATAATAAATACCGCTTTGATGTCATGCAAGCAAGCCAAACACTCATGAGTCCAAATGTGCACGTCACATTTCCATAGCATAAAATTAATGTCATATACAGTGTCAATTTTGTTTGATGTACAGTTACAAGACGACATGGTGGAATACCCTGGGTTGTTCTGAACAGAATGAGTCTATGTTTGTCTTTTGTGAAGGAAATGTGCTGGTACCTGAATCCACTCATGACTCCTTTCTATGCGCACCAAAATTACAATCTGTTTCACTGAATTGTATTGTGAAAGCCTAACCTTGTAATATCATTTTTGTTACAACTTAGTTGGTCATGTTGGCAATAGAACAAGCTTTCAAATAATTCCCACTTGTTTCCCACTTGCGATTTATAATGGACCATTTTTGGACTGCGTAAACAACAGTAATTGTGTGATGGTGGGGATGCAGGGTTGTGTTCCAACTGAACCTACAAATGTGCTTGCTCTAGTTCTTCAATGGCAGAGCTAGGACAGCTCAAAAAAAGCACCTTATAGTTGAAGACTTTTCTTTGAGTCATAAAAGTGCATTGCAATTACTTAGGAACTGTGCACACTTCGGAGAGGAGTGTGGTCACTTGGAGACACCAGTTATAGTCCTCTCACTCAAACCCTTGTAAGATTTTTGTCTTATGTTGCACCTACCTCACATTATCATGTTACTGAATGTATTCAAAATATTTTCAAATTTCGTTATCAACAAATGCAGTGAAAAAAAAGTACAGTAAATGTAAAATGCACATAAAATCATCAATGTAATGTTTGGATTCAGGTGAGCTGTTGTGCCCTAACCATTGGTCTAATCTTTTTCCATAATCTCCAAACTGTTTTATTTCAATTGCTACCATGGTTATGCATCTGCTTTTCATATTTCTTCTGTAAGAAACATTGCAATTTAGCCCTATCCACATAGGCCAAGTCCCACGAGTGTAAAGGGTTAAGTAACCTTCTGTTTTATATAACCATACCAAAGGTAACATATCATACTCATTTCTTTCTCGGATTAACGTTTACTATGTTACGTCTAGTCTATGAGACCAGGCTGTCCCTCCATCCCTCCCTGTACCCATCCCTCATCTCATATATTCACCCTCTTCCTCAGCATCTCAAGGATCCCACATAATCAGAACAGTCTCAGGAGGCCAGACAGATGAAGATGGAGCTGCAATAGATAGCTACCGTTTTACGGGCTCCTGACCAATTTTGCTAGTTGGTGTATTATTTTTTACACTGCTCTTAACTTTTTCTGTTCATAATATTTCCGCGATCATTTCCTACGACAGAAAACAGCTTCTGGACAACAGAACAGAGAACACTAAACTAGATTTGGATGAAACTTTCTACTTCAACGAGTCGGCAGCTGTGGATGTACTGCTCATTCCGGGCCAGGCCCTAATCCCTGGGACTCAACAAAGGAAGAGACGATGCAAGAGAGGCAAACAAGTGGGCTCCCTGACGAGACTACGTCGGCGAGTTAATAAACTGCCTCTACCTTCCGTTCCCTTGGCGAACGAACTGGACAAGCTCCATTCGAGACAATGCTATAATTGGGACCTGAAGAACTGTAATATCCTATGTTTCTGGGAGTCGTGGCTGAACAAGAACATGGATAATATACATTTAGCTATTTTTTTAATGCATAGTAAAGACCAGCTGCTTCGGGTAAGGTTATGGGGGAGGTGTGTGTCTTTGTTAACAATAGCTGGTGTGCGATCTCTAATATTAAGGAAGTCTCGAGGTTTTGCTCACCTGAGTTAGAAAATATAATTAAAACCTAGATTTTTTTGTAGCTGTCTATTTACCACCACAAACCAATGCTGGCACTAATATCGCCCTAAAACAGATGTATAGGGCCATAAGCAAACAAGAAAATGCACATTCAGAGGCGGCGCTCCTACTGGCCAGGGATTTTAATGCAGGGACACTGAAATCCGTCTTACCTCATTTTAACCAGCATGTCACCTGTGCAACTAGAGACGAAAAAACTCTAGTTCACCTTTACTCCACACACAGAAACTCAAACAGCAAGTGCCAGTGATGCGCTCAATACGGAAGTGGTCCAATGAAGCTGATGCTAAGCTACAGGACTGGGATTCATCCGATAACATTGAGGAGTTTAACACATCAGTCACTGGCTTCTTTAATAAGTGCATTGACAACGCCATCCCCACAGTGACCACACGTACATATCCCAACCAGAAGCCATGGATTACAGGCAACATCTGCACTGAGCTAAAGGCTAGAGCTGCCGCTTTCAAGGAACGGGACAATACTCGACCTCTGGCGAGCCATCAAACAGACAAAACATGAATACCGGACTAAGATTGATTCCTACTACGCCGACTCTGAAGCTCGTCGGATGTGTCAGAGCTTGCAAACTATCATGGATTACAAAAGGATACCCAGTCAGGAGCTGCCCAGTGATGTGAGCCTACTAGAGAAGCTATATTCCTTCTATGCTTGCTTCAAGGCAAGTAACACTGAACCATACATGAGAGCAACAGCTGTTCTGGATGACTATGTGATCTCTCTCTCCGTAGTAAGTAAGACCTTTAAACAGGTGAACATTCACTAGGACGCGTACTCAGAGCATGCGCTGACCAGCTGGCAAGTGTCATCATTGACATTTTCAACCCCTCCTTGACCCAGTCTGGAATACCTACAGTACATGTTTTAAGCACACCACCATAGTCTTTGTGCCTGAGAATGCAAATGTAACCTGTCTAAATGACTGCCACCCCGTAGTACTCATTGTAGCCATGAAATGCTTGGAAAGGCTGGTCATGGCTCACATCAACACCATCATCCCAGACACCCTGGACACACTCCAATTCACATAACGCCCCAACAGATCCACAGATTACGCAATATCTATTGCACTTCGCACTGCCCTCTCCCACCTGGTCAAGAGGAATACCTACGTGAGAATGCTGTTCATTGACTGTAGCTCAGCGTTCAACAGCATAGTGCCCTCCATGCTCATCACTAAGTTCAAGAACCTGGGACTGAACAACCCCCTCTGCAACTGGATCCTGGACTTCAAATCAAATCAAATCAAATCAAGCTTTATTTATACAGCACATTTCAGACATGGAATGCAACGCAATGTGCTTCACAGGAAAAAAATTGAATAAAAACTGAAATATTTACTACACAACAAATATGAGGATAAAAAAATTATAAAAATCATTCACAGTTTCGGCCCCCTCAAGTTCTCTGGCTGGCTATTCCAGAGGCTGGCTGGCATAATAACTAAGTCTGCCTCTCTTGACCCTAGGCCTTGGGATAGTTAAAATACCAGTGCCAGAGGACCTGATGGACCTACTGGGTACATAACTTAAAAACAGGTCTGACATGTATTGGGGTGCACAATTGAGGATTGATTTAAAAACAAAAAGAAGTACCTTAAAATTGCCCCACCTTGGCAATGTTCCTCAGGTGGTAAAAAGCATTCTTGGCCACATTCCTAATGTGTGATTTGAAATTGATTTCAGAATATAAAATAACACCTAGGTTGTTTATCTGGAGTTTTATCTTTAGTATCCGTGAATTACAATGTGCAGCCAGATTCTCAATCTGTGCTTTGGCTCCATCAATAAGTACCTTGGTCGCCCCCAGGTGTTGAGGGTAGGCAACAACACATCCGCCGCTCTGACTTTCAACAAGGGGCTCCTCAGGGGTGCGTGTTTAGTCCCCTCCTGTGCTCCCTCTTCACCCACGACTGCATGGCAGCGCACGATACTCCAACACCACAATTAAGTTTGCTGAAGGCACAACGTGGTTGGCCTGATCACCGACGATGATGAAATAGCCTACAGGGAGGAGGTCAGTGACCTGGCAGTGTGGTGCCAGGACAACAACCTCTCATTCAACATCAGCAAGACAAAGGAGCTGAACGTGGACTTCAGGAAATGGAGGGCCGAGCACGCCCCCATCCACAACGATGGGGCTGTTGTGGAGCAGGTTGGGAGATTCAAGTTCCTCGGTGTCCACATCACCAAATAATTATCATGGTCCACACACACCAACATAGTTGTGGAGAAGGCCCGACAGAGCCTTCTGAGCTTCCTGCCATTCCGGACCTCTATACCAGGCGGTGTCAGAGGAAGGCCCTAAATATTGTCAAAGAATCCCGCCACCCTAGTCATAGACAGGACCCTGAACAGCTCTAATCCCAAGCCAGAAGCCTGCCAAATAGTTAGTCTGGGTAGCTATTGGTTAACTACTTAACTATCTGCATTGACCCTTTTTGCAGTAACTCTTTTGACTCATCACATATGCTGCTGCTACTGTTTTTTACCTATCCTGTTGCATTTTCACTTTATCCCTACCTACCGTATATGTACAAATCTACCTCAATTACCTCGTACCCCTGAACACATACCCTGTGTATATAGCCAAGTTATCGTTACTCATTGTGTATTTATTCCTTGTATTATTTTTCTATTATTTCTATTTTTTCTCTCAGCAGACTAACAGTAAAATGCTTACTTACCGGCCCTTTGTTGGAAAGGGCCGGTAAGTAAGCATTTTACTTTTAGTCTACACCTGCTGTTTACAAAGCATGTGACAAATACACTATGATTTAATTTGAGAAAATCGGTTACTGGTGGGATTTCAAAACATACTGGGTACTTTTGGCAACATTACTTTACAGTTACATGACATGGAAGTGTTGAAGTTTTTATCACAATACATTTGTTTGGTATAAAAAGTAATTAAGCAAGTTTGTTTTTGATCAATTTCCAACAATTCATTTAAATACTATTGATATCTCTTTTTTCTAGATAATTACATTGGTTTTGTTGATTGAGTTCCGTTGGCTAGCCTGGATACAATAATAGATTTTGTTGATTAAAGGTCCGCTATTGTAGGAAGAGTGTAATTGTGCTATGAAAATGAAACTTTCTTTAATGATTTCTTACAAAACAACATCTGCACAGAATAACCTCTGAACTATTTGTTAACAGTTTCTCTAGTTATATTCCTGGCAGCTGGAGAAGTAGTTCTGTATCTCTACAATAACGACTGCATCACTCTAGTGGGTTGAAACTGAAACGCATGTCCAAGATATGAATCTTTAACTCTTTAAACTATAGGAATAGGGGAGTGTGTGTGTGTGCGTGTTTGTGTGCTAGTGTGTGCAAGTGTGTTGAAGGATCTCCAGGCTTGTGTGGGAGTAGCATGTGTTACGAACCGGCTCAGAGTTCGCAACAAAAGGGAGACAACGTGGAGACAAGGAGTATCAAAATATATATTTATTAAATAAAGTAACTAAGTAATTAACAATGGTGTGTGTAATCAGTAATCAGTAGTGTAAGTGAGTGTTTTGCATACCTGAATGTAATAATGCATTGTGTTGAAAGGTGCCAAAGCAAATAACCAAAAAACCACAAAACTACACAACCAAAATCAACAAAGTGTCTGCATGGAGAGAGTCTCCTCAATGACTGTGGAAGAGTTGTCTTTATCCTGGGACACACCCGAGCCCAGGTGTTTCCCATCTAGCTGACGACCCTTCCAACTCCGCCCACTGGCATCCTAATGAGGAACAAGAGCAAAGAGAGAAAATACAGCAGACAGAGTGGGAGGGTCGTCACACATGTCCCCACCCTCAAGCAGACTAATGAATGAGCCTCATAGGAATTCCATACACACTAACCCTACTGGGTCATATAGCTACATGCCAGTTAGCTTGTCTGTGCTGTGCTGTGGACAGCATGACTATGGTAATGTTAGTTTGTCTGAGGTGAGTAGAAGCAGGTCACATAGTCACACACACACTAACATTATTTTAGGGCTCCTGAGTGGCGCAGCGGTCTAAGGCACTGCATCTCAGTGCAAGAGGTGTCACTACAGACCCTTGTTGAAATCCAGGCTGTATCACATCCGGCCATGATTGGGAGTCCCATAGGGCGGTGCACAATTGGCCCAGCGTCGTCCGGGTTTGACCGGGGTAGGCAGTCATTGTAAATAAGAATTTGTAGTTAACTGACTTTCCTGGTTAAATATGTGACCCAACTGCTGAGTAGTTGGGTCACATAGCAACACTCTAGCTCGATGGATGCGGCTAGCACGACTGTGTACTATTAAGCGAAATAAGTCTGCTAGCATGACTGTGTACAAGTATATAGAGTTATAAGTCTGCTAGCATGACTGTGTGCAAATATAGAGAATTATAAGTCTGCTAGTTTTACTCTGTGAAAATGTGACTCTATTAAAGTGAGATGGCATGACCGTGGGCTAACACTAGCATGCTAGCCTGTCTGACACAAACAAGGCAGAATTGCCTGGTCACATGACAGTGTGTCTGTCTGTTTGGGAATTGATGAATAAGCCCCCTGGTCGAGGGTGTTCCTCCCTGTAGAGCGTGTTAACGTTAGGCCACCCAGGGGCCCAGGAGAGGATCACACTACCCCCCCTGTGGAGACAGTTAAAGAGGCTTACAGCCCAGCTAGCTAGCCCCCCTCAGAGCACGCCCATGACACAGTCTCTCTCTGATTCACACTCAGGAATGTATTTATATAACTACAGTATACATACTGTACATCATCCAGAATGATGGAGGATGGAGGAGGTCGATGCTTATGATGATTAATAACTAGGATCAAATCGATTAGGCCGTGGTCAGGATTCATTTAAACATTTACATACCATTTTTATTTAGATGTTGTTCATTTTTATTCCCTATAGCTAATGTTACTCGTGGGTATTATCAAGATGAGCTAGACTGAGTAAACCAGTGGCAGGATGTTGAAGAGACATTGATGTGCCCTTGCAATCACTGAATGACGTGGTTCAGCTGGTTTTGTGATGGGATAAATCCAAGGTAAATTCTGCAATGTCAATACTGATCCTTCCATGCTCTGAGAAAGGGGGATCTAGTGTGCCTCACTGGTTCATGGCAGGTTTCTGTAAGGCTTAAGAATCAATGCGCTGATGAGTGAAACCAAACTGCACCAAATTTGGATAGGTGGTCATAAAATCCTATTATATGGCAAGATTAAGCTACCACATTATTAATACCTATCCAATCTTTTGAGATTTTACCAGAAGTGTGAAAGGGAATAGGGCTATAGGTGTTGATTTGGAATTGGTCATCTGTCTAAGAACACATTGCTATCCTCTCCAGCCCTCTCCTCTCCTCGGGGACGGAAGCGGCCCTAGCAGCCTCACGCCTCCATAGCTTTCTGGGGGAAGGGGGGGCGGGGTACGTGATGTATTTCCTGGCGGGCAGGCCAATTAAAAACCAATCAGGCCTGTTGGAGTGCGTGCATGGTAATGGAAAAGCCAGGAGAGTGGAGGAGAGCAGTGATTAATGGACACTTTCACCTCGTGGCATAACAGGCTCCCATTCATCACCTCACCTGCCCTGCATAGGGTCGGGCTGGCACTCCGCATCCACGCCTATACACCACTGTCACTACCATACACATATGTCACTACCATACACATCTGTATGAGCTACACTGGCTAAGACTGGGTTATAATGCAGTGGATGGGAGCTGGATTAGTCACCGTCCTATGTACTGATTTTATTCAGGAATGGGATATACTGTATTTTCCCTAGTTAACTCAGATTTATGATTCTGAGGGAAATAGCCTGCTTGTATTTGACCCTGTGGTGCCATTGGGAGCGTTAGCCGGCAAACATTCAAGCCAACAATTGTATTAACAGTGAGAAGGCTGTTCCATTTCAGGAGCTGCACTGACCTATTTCACACAGGCAGGCAGGTAGGTGGGCAGGTAGGCACCTGCAAATAATAATTTACATAACTTGGTTTGGCCTTCTTTCACTAAGGAAACAAATGAAGAGCTTTATTCCAAAACACTATATATCCATTTTCAGAAATGTTTGTAAATTAGCTTTACTGTTTAAAGAAATGATAAAAGAGATTGGTGTGTTTTTCACTATCTAATCATGAGTTGGGGCTGTTCAATGACTGACATGTATTTGTTTAAAATCTATCACTTGATGATTTCAATTCAGAGAGACAAATGATCATGTTTTTCACAAAATGCTACATAACTGCCTCACTCTCAGAGAAATAAATCAAATCAAATTCAAATAACATTTTATTGGTCACATACACATATTTAGCAGATGTTATTGCGGGTGTAGTGAAATGCTTGTGTTTCTAGCTCCAACAGTGCAGTAGTATCTAACAGTGCAGTAGTATCTAAAAACGATTCACAACAATACACACAAATCTGAAAGTAAAAGAATGGAATTAATAAATGTTGGTGTCACATTGTATAAATGATTGGAGACAGGCGCAGGAATTTGTAGTAGGGTGGTTTAATACTCCACCCAAAATATACAACATGCCATGAAAAGACACGGGGACAATACCCAAAACAAACACGTATACAAAACAAAGGGATGTAACCCAAACAAAAGAGTGAGGTAAAACCTCTAATAAATACACGGGACAAGACCCGGAATACACTACACAGGGCGAAACCAGTAATAACAAATGCACAACAATACACTGGACGAGACCCGTAATAACAAGTGTACAATACACGCTGCACAATACACGCTGCACAATACATGCTGCACGAAAGCCGAATTAAAAAGCACAGGTACTCACATACCAAGGGACATGGGAACAATAATCAACCAGGACAATGGGGAACAGAGGGCACAATTATACACATACTAATCAGGGGGAATGGGAACCAGGTGTGGGTAATGAGACAAAACAGTCCAGGGTTGGTGGTAATGATCCAGTTCAGTGACGCCTAGAAGGCTGGTGACGTAGACCTCCGGAGCTGGTGAACGGAATGAGCAGCAGTACCGGGGGAATCGGGGTGGCATTGACTAAAATACAGTAGAATAGAATACAGTATATACATATGAGATGAGTAAAGATGTATCTGCTGCATCTGGTCATCTGTAGCATCTGCTACAAGATCATGGTGCTTGCCTACGGAGCTGTGAGGGGAACGGCACCTCCGTACCTTCAGGCTCTGATCAGTCCCTACACCCAAACAAGGGCACTGCGTTCATCCACCTCTGGCCTGCTGGCCCCCCTACCTCTGCGGAAGCACAGTTCCCGCTCAGCCCAGTCAAAATTGTTTGCTGCTCTGGCACCCCAATGGTGGAACAAGCTCCCTCACGACGCCAGGACAGCGGAGTCAATCACCACCTTCCGGAGACACCTGAAACCCCACCTCTTTAAGGAATACCTGGGATAGGATAAAGTAATGCTTCTAACCCCCCCACCCCCCCAAATAAAAAATATACATTTTATTTTTAAAGATATAGATGTACTATTGTAAAGTGGTTGTTGTCTGCTAAATGACTTAATTGTAAATGTAAATGTTGTTCCACTGGATATCCTAAAGTGAATGCACCAATTTGTAAGTCGCTCTGGATAAGAGCGTCTGCTAAATGACGTAAATGTAAATGATTTAAACATTATTTAAACATTATTAAAGTGTCTAGTGTTCCATTATACATTTGTTTAATAAAGAACTGTATAAATTATACATTTGTGACATAAATATAAAAATTGTAAAAATAATATATATTTACACAGTAATATGAGATCTGTATGTGAAACATTTACATTTGACATTTTTGTCATTTAGCAGATGCTCTTGTCCAAAGTGACTTACAGTAAGTGCATACATAAGATAGCTAGCTACTGTAGTTGAATCAATCACAGTGAAACATACAGGATACATTCCATTCCAGCTAAACAATGGATATATAGCATTTTGCCAAAAAACACATTTTCATACACACCTAAAATCTATAAATAAAAAATCTGAGAACAGTAATAATAATATATACACACACATGAAGGTATGCATAAGCAATGATTTATGATGAAAAAACACAAATGTGATATAGCGTTTTGAAATAAACTCTTCAAATGCAGCTCAGAGAACTTGACAAAGGGCAGTTAAGACTATTAAGTTAGGCATGATATCATTATGATCAAGCCAGAGTGTTGTCACTGATGATAATCAAGTAGAAGCGTTTTCATTTATTAAAATCAGTATTTAGCTTGCTTTGATGGCTAAAAGAGGATGGGATAGCATTTTTGAATATTTTCACCTGGAAGCCTCACATGTAGTGTCAACCCCTCCCTCACCCATCCTCCCACCTACACATGCCTTCTGAGAGGGAGGCAGCAATGTGAAGCCGTGAGAAAGCGAGAGCGAGGCATTGCTGAGATCTCTCAGAAATGCTCATTCCAACATCCCTGCTGGATTTTTACCTCACCATTAACTGTCTTTTACATTTGAGGTCTGTGTTTTTTTGTTACTTTAAAAAAAGAGGAAAGAGAAGAAAAAAAGAAATGAAAAAGTAATCCTCCCTACCTCCTGCTGGGCTGGAGGAAAAGTGGTGCGATATTGGAAAATGATTAGAAAACATCCATCCATTATTCATTAGTTAGATTGGGGAGGGCGCCCACTTCTTATTTATGCATGGTGTTTAAATCAGATTTGTCGGTTTTGATCACTGTAAAATCTCCCAGTTGCACAGTGGCAATATTGGGTGAATATTACACTGTCTAATGGGTAATTGATAACGGCAAGTGACACTGGTTGGGATGAACGGGCAGGAGGAGGGATGGAGGGGGGAAGAAGGAATGACTGTTGAATATAGCTGTGCATATAGTGGATAGATGGTTTATTTTCACATTTGATTACAACACCAGAGAATTCCACTGAAATTAATAACATCTCTTTCAAGGCCCAGAAGGCCGCTCATATTAAACCACAATTAGACCACGATCAAATTAAAATCACATTATCTATGACTTCCAACAATCATGGCAAAAGTCATGTCGACAAACTTTACCATTAACTTGACCGGGTTGTTATTGTAAATGAGAATATTTTCCCAATGACTTTCCTGGTTAAATAAAAGCAAAATAAATAAGAGTAGAGCTGTCCGTGTACTGCTGATTGTGAGTGTGAGTGTATATATATATATGTGGAGGTGTGTATACAGTTGAAGTCGGAAGTTTACATACATCTTAGCCAAATACATTTTAACTCAGTTTTTCACAATTCCTGACATTTAATCCTAGTAAAAATTCCCTGTATTAGGTCAGTTAGGATCACCACTTTATTTTAAGAATGTGAAATGTCAGAATAATAGTAGAGAGAATGATTTATTTCAGCTTTTATTTCTTTCATCACATTCCCAGTGGGTCAGAAGTTTACATACAATCAATTAGTATTTGGTAAAATTGCCTTTAAAATGGTTTAACTTGGGTCAAATGTTTCGGGTAGCCTTCCACAAGCTTCCCACAATACGTTGGGCGAATTTTGGCCCATTCCTCCTGACAGAGCTGGTGTAACTGAGTCAGGTTTGCAGGCCTCCTTGCTCGCACAGGCTTTTTCAGTTCTGCTCACAAATTTTCTATAGGATTGAGGTCAGGGCTTTGTGATGGCCACTCCAGTACCTTGACTTTGTTGTCCTTAAGCCATTTTGCTATAACTTTGGAAGTATGCTTGGGGTCATTGTCCATTTGGAAGACCCATTTGCAACCAAGTTTTAACATCCTGACTGATGTCTTGAGATGTTGCTTCAATATATCCACATAATTTTCCTCCATCATGAAGCCATCTATTTTGTGAAGTGCAACAGTCCCTCCTGCAGTAAAGCACCCCACCCCTGTGCTTCACGGTCAGGATGGTGTTCTTCGGCTTGCAAGCCTCCACCTTTTTCCTCCAAACATAACAATGGTCATTATGGCCAAACTGTCCCGGTTTCATCAGACCAGAGGACATTTCTCCAAAAACTACAATCTTTGTCCCCATGTGCAGTTGCAAACTGTAGTCTGGCTTTTTAATTGCGGTTTTGGAGCAGTGTCTTCTTCCTTGCTGAGCGGCCTTTCAGGTTATGTCGATATAGGACTCTATTTACTGTGGATATAGATACCTTTGTACCTTTTTCCTCCAGAATCTTCACAAGGTCCTTTGCTGTTGTTCTGAGATTGATTTGCACTTTTCGCACGAAAGTACGTTCATCTCTAGGAGACAGAACGCATCTCCTTTCTGAGTGGTATGACTGCTGCGTGGTCCCATGGTGTTTATATTTGTGTGCTATTGTTTGAACCGATGAATGTGGAACCTTCAGGCGTTTGGAAATTGCTCCCATGGATTAACCAGACTTGAGGATTTCTACAAATTTTTTTCTGAGATCTTGGCTGATTTCTTTTGATAGCCCCACGATGTCAAGCAAAGAGGCACTGAGTTTGAAGGTAGGCCTTGAAATACATCCACAGGTACACCTCCAATTATCAAATTATGTAAATTAGCCTATCAGAAGCTTCTAAAGCCATGACATCATTTTCTGAAAATTTCCAAGCTGTTTAAGGGCACAGTCAACTTAGTGTATATAAACTTCTGACCCACTGGAATTGTGATACAGTGAATTCTAAGTGAAATAATCTGTCTGGAAACAATTGTTGGAAAAATCACTTGTTTCATGCACAAAGTAGATGTCCTACCCTACTTGCCAAAACTATAATTTGTTCACAAGAAATTTGTGGAGTGGTTGAAAAACAAGTTTTAATGACTCCAACCTAAGTGTATGTAAACTTCCGACTTCAACTGTATGTATATGAATATATATATATATATATATAGAGAGAGAGAGAGAGAGAGAGAGAGAGAGAGAGAGAGAGAGAGAGAGAGAGAGAGAGAGAGGGAGAGAGAGAGAGAGAGAGAGAGAGAGAGAGAGAGAGAGAGGTGTTTGTGTGTGTGGGGGGGGGGGGATGTTGGACGAGATGGTGTTTGAGTCATTTTGTCTCTGAGGGTGGCCTGATCCCAGCCTTCAGCTCTGGTTCAGAGGACAGCAGCAAATGAGAGGTGTCATAGGATGACAAGACAGGAGCACTGGCTAGCCTCCTTAGGAATGACAGGCTCAACCCACCAAGGCTTCACGTACAGACATACACATGCACACATGCATACACGCTCATGCACATACACACACATGCATCCACACACAAACATACGCACACACGCTCTCAGTCACACACACACACTCTCAGTCACACACACAGCTCAGATCAATGCTACAGTAGCAGGTTCTAGACAGGGAGCTTTTGATAGGCCAACAAAAATTATTCATCATTTGACCACTTATTGCTTGCCCTTCGACTAAACAAACCAAACTCTGAACAGAGGAATCCTGCCATGTTTGTTTCAGTTAACAATTGGAGTGCACTTCTTTTTTATGACATGTAAAATCTCCCTTTGTATTGGTGAGATTGTGCTTGTGATATTAAGCAATTGATTTCTTTCAAGACACTTTTTGGACCCCTCCATGGGGGAAGATAGTTTCAGTTTAAAGAAACAAATCTATTGGTAAATCTATCGCAGACAGGTTCCAATGAACACACAATCATGGAACCTCATCAAAAAAGATAACATGATTTATATTCTGAGTTAGAAACTTTACTTCACTGCAATCTTACTGTGTGATAGAACTACATCTGGCTGAATGAGATATGACCAAACTTACCAAACAAACAAACCCATTATTATTATCTTTTGTTGCAGGCCTACGACACGGTCACACATGACAACCAGACTGCCACTGGTTTCATTTAACACTGCACTGACCGGGCAGCGTGAGGTAGAATCTTTAGCCAAGCTAGCTAACACACGCTAGTGTGAAGAGTGTGACTGGTGTAGAAACAAACAACAACATGTACCAGCCATCAGACTATATTCCAATACACAGGTGGAGCTCGAGGGATGGCCTTAAAATGGGTTTTATACATGTGTTTTATTTACAAGTGACAATTTGGCAAAGTAAAGGTTGGATGGAAATAAAATCTCTCTGTTGAATGTAGTCTATAAACTCAGTCTATAACACGCTTACTTCCTTATAGATTATACCTTCTGCCTTGTATTGGATAATCAGTCATCCAAGTTGTTTCAGTTTCCAGTTCTATATAGACACACACACACAAACACACACACGCACGCTGATAAGGGAGAACTTACTGATATTGTCCTCACGCAAACTGTGGAAGAGATGTGGGTGTGTTGTTTTAAATAGCCAAGCTGAGATAAAGAGGTAGACAGACAGACAGACAGACAGACAGACAGACAGACAGACAGACAGACAGACAGACAGACAGACAGACAGACAGACAGACAGACAGACAGACAGAACAGACAGACAGACAGACAGACAGACAGACAGACAGACAGACAGACAGACAGACAGACAGACAGACAGACAGACAGACAGACAGACAGACAGACAGACAGACAGACCAGTGGCGGTCAGTGCTGTTTAAGATGAGGAAAAAAAAAAGAATGAGCATTGCCTTATTTCTATTACAGCATATTGGATGACTGCCATTCATATTCCGTTCACTCAGTTCAATATAACAGTGATAGGTTTAGGCTACTACATGATACTAACAGTATACCCATAATAAGGCTACTACAACCTAGCCTATGAATGAAAGTTTACAACGTAGATGCACACAGGTCGAGAGACAAATTTGAGGTGACATACTGACACATGGACTGAGGTGACATTCAATACCGCCTTGCACACTCTTGCTTGCATCTAGCTGATATAGGGTATGATCATTAGTCCAACAGTTGCAAACGAGAGTTTCTATTGGACAAATTCAGGTATGTTTATCCCTACTTTGTTCCATTTGCTTCCATTGAAGAAACCTTTTAAAACAGAATCAGCGGAATGAATACACCCCTGATCACGCATAAACACAGATCACTTTCATAGAAGCCACGTTATATTCCTTCTCACATGTGCTCTCCTCCTCTCACTTCATGCACAACACATCAGCTGTATGTGACCAGGCGGAAAAAAACTTTCCAAACCGCTACACACATCCTACATCGTTGTCATCATATTTGCTAAAGTAAAGTCATAGTCAGCATAGCTAAATAACTCTACCTACATGTACATATTACCTCAATTCCCTCGACACCAGTGCCCCTGCACATTGATTCTGTACCGGTACCCCCTGTATACATCCCCGCTACTGTTATTTACGGCTGCTCTTTAATTATTTGTTATTCTTATTTCATACTTTTTTTTGTTGGTATTTTTTTAAGACTGCATTGTTGGTTAAGGGCTTGTAAGAAAGCATTTAACTGTAACTGTACCTGTTGTATTCGGCACATGTGACAAATAAAATTTGATTTGAAATGTGATTTTAATGGAACTACTGTAACAAGTTAGTAAACCCGCTACAATCATGCAAAATCAAATCAAATGTATTTATATAGTCCATCGTACATCAGCTGATATCTCAAAGTGCTGTACAGAAACCCAGCCTAAAACCCCAAACAGCAAGCAATGCATGTGAAAGAAGCACGGTGGCTTGGAAAAACTCCCTAGGAAAAACTCCCTAGAAAGGCCAAAAACCTAGGAAGAAACCTAGAGAGGAACCAGGCTATGAGGGTTGGCCAGTCCTCTTCTGGCTGTGCCGGGTGGATATTATAACAGAACATGGTCAAGATGTTAAAATGTTCATAAATGACCAGCATGGTCAAATAATAATAATCATAGTAGTTGTCGAGGGTGCAACAAGCACGTTTGGTGAACAGGTCAGGGTTCCATAGCCGCAGGCAGAACAGTTGAAACTGGAGCAGCAGCACGGCCAGGTGGAGTAATGTTACAGTGTACAGTTAGTAAGCAGTTACACCGGTGGTCCCCGGTGGTGCTAAATTAGTCAAACCAGAAGCTTACTCTCACTTGGAAAAGTTCCAGTGTTGTGTTGGATAGTCATAGCCAGCTAGTTAACATAGCATCCCTCTGTTTGAACAGGATGTTTCAGTAGGATGAACTAGCTAGCTGCATTTGCTAGCCAAATAAGCAAAACTGAAAGTGACATATATCTCTCTCTCTATTTCTCTCTTTCTTCTCCTTCATTTTGGAAGAAGTTAATTTGTTTAAAACTTTTCAACTATTGTCTTTCTCTCTCTTTGAATCAACTACTCACAACGTGTTATGCACTGCAGAGCTAGCTAACTGTAGCTTATGCTTTCAGTACTAGATTCATTCTCTGATCCTTTGATTGGGTGGATAACATGTCAGTTCAAGCTGCAAGAGCTCTGATAAGTTGGAGGACGTCCTCCGGAAGTTGTCATAATTACTGTGTAAGTCTATGGAAGGGGGTGAGAACCAATAGCCTCCTAGGTTTTGTATTGAAGTCAATGTACCCAGAGGAGGACGGAAGCCAGCTGTCCTCCGGCTACACCATGGTGCTACCCTACAGAGTGCTGTGGAGGCTACTATAGACCTTCTTTGCAAAATAGTGTTTTTAATCTTTGGTGAAGTGATTATATTTAGTATAGTTTCATCTAAAAAGGATAACTTTTTAAATGTTTAAAAATAAATGTTTTTAAGAAATTCACTGAGGAGGATGGTCCTCCATTCCTCCTCTGATGAGCTTCCACTGATAGAGAGAGGGGGAGGGAGAGAAAGAGAGACACACAGAAAGGGAGGGAGAGAAGGGAGCGTGTGTATGGCTGGGATAGGTAGAGTGCTACACTCCGAAGAAAAAAGGCGTTATCTGGAACTTAAAAGGATTCTTCTCCCCTCCTTTTTTGGCTGTCCCCATAAGATAAACTTTTGAAAAACCCTTATTGGTTCCAGGTAGAACCCTTTTGGTTTTAGGTAAAAACCCTTTTGGGTTCCATGTAGAACCATTTCCACAGAGGGTTCTACATGGAACCCAAAAAGGTACTACATAAAACCAAAAAGGGTTTTACCTGGAACCAAAAAGGGTCATCCTATGGGGACAGCCAAAAAATACTTTTGGAACCCTTTTTTATAAGAGTGTAGAGGACAGCGACAGCTCCTCTAAGTAAGGCAGTTCCACCTAGCACCTGGGGACCTCACCCATATCCCCAGAAACCGCTGGCACGGCACCGCCGGGGTCCCTCTGTACCTCTCTGTCTCTTTTTGTCTACCTCCCTCCCCTCCTTCTCTACCCCTCTGTCTCTTTCTCCTTACCTCCATCCCCTCCTTCTCTACACCTCTGTTTACTTCTCTCAACCTCCCTTCCCTCTCTATATTGCTCTCTATTCATCTCTAGCCTTTTAAAACTCTCTACCTCTCTCTTCCTCTCTCTTCTTCTCTCCCTATACCCTTTGTTCTCCCTTCAATTCCTCTATTTCCCTGTCCTCCCATTCCTAAACAAAATCTGCAGACACTTTCCCTTATCTAATGTTTTCACTTACAGTACCAGTCAAAAGTTTGGACACACCTACTCATTCATGGGTTTTTCTTTATTTTTACCATTTTCTACATTGTAGAATTATAGTGAAGACATGAACACTATGAAATGACACATATGGAATCATGTAGCAACAAACAAATTGTTAAACAAATCTAAATACAGTTGTTGTCAGAAGTTTACATACACCTTAGCCAAATACATTTAAACTCAGTTTTTCACAATTCCTGACATTTAATCCTGGTAAAAATTCCCTTGCTTAGGTCAGTTAGGATCACCACTTTATTTTAAGAATGTGAAATGTCACAATAATAGTAGATCAAATTATTTATTTCAGCTTTTATTTCTTTCATCAAATTCCCAGTGGGTCAGAAGTTTACATACGCTCAATTAGTATTTGATATCATTGCCTTTAAAATTGTTTAACTTGGGTCAAACGTTTCAGGTAGCCTTCCACAAGCTTCCCACAATAAGTTGGGTGAATTTTGGCCCATTCCTCTTGACAGAGCTGGTGTAACTGACTCAGGTTTGCAGGCCTCCTTGCTCGCACACACTTTTTCAGTTCTGCCCACAAATGTACTATGGGATTGAGGTCAAGGCTTTGTGATGGCCACTCCAATACCTTGACTTTGTTGTCCTTAAGCCGTTTTGCCAAAACTTTGGAAGTATGCTTGGGGTCATTGTCTATTTGGAAGACCCATTTGCGACCAAGCTTTAACTTCCTGACTGATGTCTTGAGATGTTGCTTCAATATATCCACATCATTTTCCTTCCTCATGAAGCCATGTATTTTGTGACTTGCACCAGTCCCTCCTGCAGCAAAGCACCTCCACAACATGATGCTGCCACCCCCGTGCTTCACGGTCAGGATGGTGTTCTTCGGCTTGCAAGCCTCCACCTTTTTCCTCCAAACATAACGATGGGCATTATGACCAAACAGTTATATTTTTGTTTCATCAGACCAGAGGACATTTCTCCACAAAGTACGATCTTTGTCCCCAAGTGCAGTTGCAAACCATAGCCTGACTTATTTATGGTGGTTTTGGAGCAGTGGCTTCTTCCTTGCTGAGCGGCCTTTCAGGTTATGTTGATACAGGACTCGTTTTACTGTGGATATAGATACTTTTGTACCTGTTTCCTCCAGCATCTTCACAAGGTCCTTTGCTGTTGTTCTGGGATTGATTTGCACTTTTCGCACCAAATTACGTTCATCTCTAGGAGACAGAACGCATCTCCTTCCTGAGCTGTATGTGGTACCATGGTGTTTATACTTGCGTACTATTGTTTGTACATATGAACGTGGTACCTTCAGGCATTTGGAAATTGCTCCCAAGGATGAACCAGACTTTTGGTGGTCTACAATTTTTTTTCTGAGATCTTGGCTGATTTCTTTTGATAGCACCATGATGTCAAGCAAAGAGGCACTGAGTTTGAAGGTAGGCCTTGAAATACATCCACAGGTACACCTCCAATTGACTCAAATTATGTAAATTAGCCTATCAGAAGCTTGTAAAGCCATGACATCATTTTCTGAAATTTTCCAAGCTGTTTAAAGGCACAGCCAACTTAGTGTATGTAAACTTCTGACCCACTGGAATTGTGATACAGTGAATTATAAGTGAAATAATCTGTCTGTAAACAATTGTTCAAAAAATGACTTGTGTCATGCACAAAGTAGATGTCCTAACCGACTGAAACTATAGTTTGTTAACAAGAAATTTGTGGAGTGGTTGAAAAATGAGTTTTAATGACTCCAACCTAAGTGTATGTAAACTTACGACTTCAACTGTGTATTTCATATTTGAGATTCTTCAAAGTAGCCACCCTTTTCCTTCAAAACAGCTTTGCACACCCTTGGCAGTCTCTCAACCAGTTTCATGAGGTATTCACTTGGAATACATATAAATTAACAGGTGTGACTTGGAAAGAAATTCCACTAATTAACTTTTGTCTTCTTAATGCATTTGAGCAATTTAGTTGTGTTGTGACAAGGTAGGGCTGGTATACAGAAGATAGCCCTATTTTGTTAAAGACTGAGTCCATGTTATGGCAAGAACAGCTCAAATAAGCAAAGAGAAATGACAGTCCATCATTACTTTAAGACATGAAGGTCAATCAATCTGGAAAATTTTGGAAAAACTTTGAAAGTTTCTTCAAGTGCAGTCGCAAAAACCATCAAGCGCTATGATGAAATTGGTTCTCATGAGGACCGCCACAGAAAAAGGAAGACCCAGAGTTACCTCTGCTGCAGAGGATAAGTTCATTAGAGTTACCAGCCTCAGAAATTGCAGCCCAAATAAATGCTTCACAGAGTTAAAGTAACATACACATCTCAACATCAACTGTTCAGAGGAGATGGTGTAATTCAGGCCTTCATGGTTGAATTGCTTCAAAGAAACCACTACTAAAGGACACCAAAATGAAGAAGAGTCTTGCTTGGGCCAAGAAACATGAGCAATCGACATTTGACCGGACATCTGTCCTTTGGTCTGATGAGTCCAAATTTGCGATTTTTGGTTCCAACCGCCATGTCTTTGTGAGACACATAGTAGGTGAATGGATGATCTCTGCATGTGTGGTTCCCATTGTGAAGCATGGAGGAGGAGGTGTGATTGTGTTGGGGTGTTTTGCTGGTGACACTGTCAGTGATTTATTTAGAATTCAAGGCACACTTTACCAGAATGGCTACCACAACATTCTGCAGCAAAACGCCATCCCATCTGGTTTGTGCTTAGTGGGACTATCATTTGTTTTTCAACAGGACAATGATGCAACACACATTCAGGGTGTGTAAGCCTACAGTATTTGACCAAGAAGGAGAGTGATGGAGCGCTGCATCACATGACCTGGCCTCCACAATCACCTGACCTTAAGCCAATTGAGATGGTTTGGGATGAGACACAGAGTGAAGGAAAGTGAGACAACACGTGCTCAGCATATGTGGGAACTCCTTCAAGACTGTTGGTGAATCTGGTTGAGAGAATGCCAAGAGTGTGCAAAGCTGTCATTAAGGAAAAGGGTGGCTACTTTGAAGAATCTCAAATATTAAATATATTTTGATTTGTTTAACACTTTCTTGGTTACTACATGATTCCATATGTGTTATTTCATAGTTTTGATGTCTTCACTAATAGTAGAAAATAGTAAAAATAAAGAAAAACTCTTGAATAAGTAGGTGTGTCCAAACTTTTGACTGACACTATAAATATGAACGGGAGGAAAAATGTGATGTTCAGATCTAACTTACATTTCATCCTGAAAATGATGTTAGAAAGGATCTCATTTAACATAAGTCACAACTGTTTGCTCATGATACCCCAAAAATTGTTCTTCAGTGAATTCTGGGTATCTCTGCCCTAAATCCAGACAGAGTATACTGCTATAGTCTACAGTTATTTACCACCGTCTCTGTTTCATCCCATAAGAAGGTGCTGCCCCACTCTTGTAGTGACCTAATTTTCCCACTCGGCCCAGCGTTTTCTGATACGAGCCGTTCTAAAATAGCTCTGTACAGCAAAGCGTGGCAAGCTCATTTCCATCTTGCATAACAGACTCAACATTCTGCCTCGCCGCCATTGAGATGTTAAACTGAGTATCAGGCTGTAGATGTTACACATTACTGATAGCAAAATATAAAATACTACAAATACAGACCACAAAATCATTCGAATCTAGATATAAATGATCCGCTTTGAAAAAGCAAACGGATATCACATTTTCAGCTTTACGTACATGACTCTCCATGTCTGTGATTTTTCTCTGTACTGTATACTCCCACTTATTTTGTATCGTTTTCTCTGAGATAATGAGGATTCATATTTCAGAAAATCATTATTTCACTGATTGCTGTGCCTCTATATCAAGGTCTACTGGGCACCCTCAGACTATATTGGAGAAAAATGAAACTGATGGAACAGATGATTATTTGATCTGTAAAAATGCTGTGTGTGCTTTGTAGTGGTCAGAGTAGACTGCTGGAAGGAGAATGTGTTTTAAAACACTAAAGAAATTGGGCTATCATTGAAATTATGGATCTCTTGTTGTTCTTAACGCTGGATTTGTTTCTGTTGTTGGTTCCCAGGAGTGTAGGAAGGTTTGTCTCTTCATCCTATGGTGTACTGACTGTATATGGCAGAGGGAGGGATGATTCTCTATCCCGCTCTGGTTTGCAATGCTAAGCCCTCTCTGGGGTTTGGACCGCTCCAGGGCTGATTTGGAGCGTGAAGGGCGCTCCAATCTGACTCGTTTACACAGACCATCCTACTGCTGCCCTCTGGTCTCCTCTGCTACTACACACACACACACACACACACACACACACACACACACACACACACATACACTCTTGACAGATGCAAAGTAATGTTTCCCCAACCTTTAAACCCTTGGCCGGACATCAGACGTCCCTCAATACTGGGCCACAAAGAAGATGAGTCTGTAAATCTTACTGCTGATGTCAGAAATGGCCAGATTGGAATGATGCAGTCACATTGCATGTCAGATGTAAAATATACATTGTCGTGGTGGATATTTCTATGAAGATTGTCAATGACAGCAGAATATGATATATTTCCTCAAGCATTAATCCAACATAATGATTCTTAGACGGTACTGATGAAAGCAGCAGCGTTCTACAAATCTACTAAGTCTCTGCATTGCTGTAACATCCCATTTAGTACACATGGCAGTGTCTCTCCCTGCATACAGTGCAGTATATTAGTCCTGCCATGACTGAGGCTCACTATGGTATGACGGCCTATCTGTCCCCTCGCTGCAGTGTGGAAAGGGCTGCCTGTCAGGCAAGGGGCACAACACACACACACGGACAAACTCCAGCACACAGAAACACACACCCACACTCGCACGTAAACATTCACACACACACACACACACACACACACACACACACACACACACACACACACACACACACACACACACACACACACACACACACACACACACACACACATACTGAGGCGAGGGCCTGGCTGGTGTTGGTTGTGTGTGACTGGCGGGACACACCTGTCAGCAGTGGTCTATAGGCATGGGCCTGATGCTATCTGACGGATGGCTGGGCTGTGATGTTATGTGACGGCTATGTGTGTATGTGTGTGTGTGTGTGTGTGTGTGTGTGTGTGTGTGTGTGTGTGTGTGTGTGTGTGTGTGTGTGTGTGTGTGTGTGTGTGTGTGTGTGTGTGTGTGTGTGTGTGCATGCACATGTGTGTATGTGTGTGTGTGTGTGTGTGTGTGTGGTGACCATCTGGGTGAGTCACTGTTATGCCTTTGCTCCCGCACAGAGGACCCTGTCACAGCCTGGTGGTCTGTGTGTGTGTCTGATCAAGACTGTGGTTCTATATATCTTACAATGACGCTGCAATATACAGATACATTATTTGGTACCATAAGGCATGAGATTAGCATTTCAGAATGCAGCACAAAGCTCTAATCTGTTTTAGTAATACACTTCGTACGGAGTCTGATTATCATGCAAATCGTGGTACTGTAAGTGTGATTTAGAATATTGGCGTGTATAAGCTAAGCTTATAGCATGCTTTCTCATAGAGCAGATAAATAGTTATGTTATATTTCGCTACAGAGAGACAGTATTGTTAAATCATGTGACCTCACAAGCCCAGCACATGCATAGGATTAGATATGCAAAACAGCTTCTAGCATTACCGTGCATGTATAATTAGCCGATATGCTGCTTGCAGCTGATAATTCTGCAAAACAATGTTTTTAGGGGTAGAGTGACAAATTCCCAATGAAGTGTGAAAAATAGTGATTAAAAGGGGCTGTGGTTGCAAGCCAACAGCATCCTGTCTGCTCTGCTCTGCTCTCCCCAGACTATACACAGAGAGAAAGCCAATATGGAGCCAATATGTTGCCAATATGGAGCTATCTACCACGTACTGTAAATAGCCATCCATTTTATTCTCTCATACACAGACAGAAGGACCACAATCAGTGAATCCATGATGGAAAAACAGAACACAACATCCTGTTTGACAAACAGAGTGAATCCATTCGAGTTTTCACTTAATCACTTGTCAACCAAATGGCACCGAAGAGTAACCAAAGATAAATAATAATAAACAGACAAATCTTTTTTTCTTTGTGCTTTCTACTGTGACATATAGAAAAAGTATGCTTATATATTGGCAGAACTTCATTCAGCTCATTAGCGATATAGCCCAGTAGAGTTAGAGACAGTAGCAATCGGAATGGAAGACCTGTAGAGCTGAATACAGGGTTGTGATGAAGAGGAATGGAAGACCTATAGAGCTGAATACAGGGTTGTGATGAAGAGGAATGGAAGACCTGTAGTGCTGAATACAGGGTTGTGATGAAGAGGAATGGAAGACCTATAGAGCTGAATACAGGGTTGTGATGAAGAGGAATGGGAGACCTGTAGAGCTGAATACAGGGTTGTGATGAAGAGGAATGGAAGACCTGTAGTGCTGAATACAGGGTTGTGATGAAGAGGAATGGAAGACCTGTAGAGCTGAATACAGGGTTGTGATGAAGAGGAATGGAAGACCTATAGAGCTGAATACAGGGTTGGGTTGAAGAGGAATGGAAGACCTGTAGAGCTGAATACAGGGTTGTGATGAAGAGGAATGGAAGACCTGTAGAGCTGAATACAGGGTTGTGATGAAGAGGAATGGAAGACCTGTAGTGCTGAATACAGGGTTGTGATGAAGAGGAATGGAAGACCTGTAGAGCTGAATACAGGGTTGTGATGAAGAGGAATGGAAGACCTGTAGAGCTGAATACAGGGTTGTGATGAAGAGGAATGGAAGACCTGTAGTGCTGAATACAGGGTTGTGATGAAGAGGAATGGAAGACCTATAGAGCTGAATACAGGGTTGTGATGAAGAGGAATGGAAGACCTATAGAGCTGAATACAGGGTTGTGATGAAGAGGAATGGAAGACCTGTAGAGCTGAATACAGGGTTGTGATGAAGAGGAATGGAAGACCTGTAGTGCTGAATACAGGGTTGTGATGAAGAGGAATGGAAGACCTGTAGAGCTGAATACAGGGTTGTGATGAAGAGGAATGGAAGACCTGTAGAGCTGAATACAGGGTTGTGATGAAGAGGAATGGAAGACCTGTAGTGCTGAAAACAGGGTTGGGATGTAGAGGAATGGAAGACCTATAGTGCTGAATACAGGGTTGGGATGTAGAGGAATGGAAGACATTTACATTTACATTTAAGTAATTTAGCAGACGCTCTTATCCAGAGCGACTTACAAATTGGTGCATTCACCTTATGATATCCAGTGGAACAACCACTTTACAATAGGGCATCTAAATATTTTAAGGGGGGGGGGGGGGGTTAGAAGGATTACTTTATCCTATCCCAGGTATTCCTTAAAGAGGTGGGGTTTCAGGTGTCTCCGGAAGGTGGTGATTGACTCCGCTGTCCTGGCGTCGTGAGGGAGCTTGTTCCACCATTGGGGTGCCAGAGCAGCGAACAGTTTTGACTGGGCTGATCGGGAACTGTGCTTCCTCAGAGGTAGGGAGGCGAGCAGGCCAGAGGTGGATGAACGCAGTGCCCTTGTTTGGGTGTAGGGCCTGATCAGAGCCTGAAGGTACGGAGGTGCCGTTCCCCTCACAGCTCCGTAGGCAAGCACCATGGTCTTGTAGCGGATGCGAGCTTCAACTGGAAGCCAGTGGAGAGAGCGGAGGAGTGGGGTGACATGAGAGAACTTGGGAAGGTTGAACACCAGACGGGCTGCGGCGTTCTGGATGAGTTGTAGGGGTTTAATGGCACAGGCAGGGAGCCCAGCCAACAGCGAGTTGCAGTAATCCAGACGGGAGATGACAAGTGCCTGGATTAGGACCTGCGCCGCTTCCTGTGTGAGGCAGGGTCGTACTCTGCGAATGTTGTAGAGCATGAACCTACAGGATCGGGTCACCGCCTTGATGTTAGTGGAGAATGACAGGGTGTTGTCCAGGATCACGCCAAGGTTCTTAGCACTCTGGGAGGAGGACACAAGGGAGTTGTCAACCGTGATGGCGAGATCATGGAACGGGCAGTCCTTCCCCGGGAGGAAGAGCAGCTCCGTCTTGCCGAGGTTCAGCTTGAGGTGGTGATCCGTCATCCACACTGATATGTCTGCCAGACATGCAGAGATGCGATTCGCCGCCTGGTTATCAGAAGGGGGAAAGGAGAAGATTAATTGTGTGTCGTCTGCATAGCAATGATAGGAGAGACCATGTGAGGATATGACAGAGCCAAATGACTTGGTGTATAGCGAGAAAAGAAGAGGGCCTAGAACAGAGCCCTGGGGGACACCAGTGGTGAGAGCGCGTAGTGCGGAGACAGATTCTCGCCACGCCACCTGGTAGGAGCGACCTGTCAGGTAGGACGCAATCCAAGCGTGGGCCGCGCCGGAGATGCACAACTCAGAGAGGGTGGAGAGGAGGATCTGATGGTTCACAGTATCAAAGGCAGCAGATAGGTCTAGAAGGATGAGAGCAGAGGAGAGAGAGTTAGCTTTAGCAGTGCGGAGAGCCTCCGTGACACAGAGAAGAGCAGTCTCAGTTGAATGCCCAGTCTTGAAACCTGACTGATTAGGATCAAGAAGGTCATTCTGAGAGAGATAGCAGGAGAGCTGGCCAAGGACGGCACGTTCAAGAGTTTTGGAGAGAAAAGAAAGAAGGGATACTGGTCTGTAGTTGTTGACATCGGAGGGATCGAGTGTAGGTTTTTTCAGAAGGGGTGCAACTCTCGCTCTCTTGAAGACGGAAGGGACGTAGCCAGCGGTCAACGATGAGTTGATGAGCGAGGGGAGGTGGGGGAGAAGGTCTCCGGAAATGGTCTGGAGAAGAGAGGAGGGGATAGGGTCAAGTGGGCAGGTTGTTGGGCGGCCGGCCGTCACAAGACGCGAGATTTCATCTGGAGAGAGAGGGGAGAAAGAGGTCAAAGCACAGGGTAGGGCAGTGTGAGCAGGACCAGCAGTGTCGTTTGACTTAGCAAACGAGGATTGGATATCGTCAACCTTCTTTTCAAAATGGTTGACGAAGTCATCCGCAGAGAGGGAGGAGGGGGGGAGGGGGAGGAGGATTCAGGAGGGAGGAGAAGGTAGCAAAGAGCTTCCTAGGGTTAGAGGCAGATGCTTGGAATTTAGAGTGCTAGAAAGTGGCTTTAGCAGCAGAGACAGAAGAGGAGAATGTAGAGAGGAGGGAGTGAAAGGATGCCAGGTCCACAAGGAGGCGAGTTTTCCTCCATTTCCGCTCGGCTGCCCGGAGCCCTGTTCTGTGAGCTCGCAGTGAGTCGTCGAGCCACGGAGCAGGAGGGGAGGACCGAGCCGGCCTGGAGGATAGGGGACAGAGAAAATCAAAAGATGCAGAAAGGGAGGAGAGGAGGGTTGAGGAGGCAGAATCAGGAGATAGGTTGGAGAAGGTTTGAGCAGAGGGAAGAGATGATAGGATGGAAGAGGAGAGAGTAGCGGGAGAGAGAGAGCGAAGGTTGGGACGGCGCAATACCATCCGAGTAGGGGCAGAGTGAGAAGTGTTGGATGAGAGCGAGAGGGAAAAGGATACAAGGTAGTGGTCGGAGACTTGGAGGGGAGTTGCAATGAGATTAGTGGAAGAACAGCATCTAGTAAAGATGAGGTCAAGCGTGTTGCCTGCCTTGTGAGTAGGGGGGGAAGGTGAGAGGGTGAGGTCAAAAGAGGAGAGGAGTGGAAAGAAGGAGGCAGAGAGGAATGAGTCAAAGGTAGACGTGGGGAGGTTAAAGTCACCCAGAACTGTGAGAGGTGAGCCATCCTCAGGAAAGGAACTTATCAAGGCGTCAAGCTCATTGATGAACTCTCCAAGGGAACCTGGAGGGCGATAAATGATAAGGATGTTAAGCTTGAAAGGGCTGGTAACTGTGACAGCATGGAATTCAAATGAGGAGATAGACAGATGGGTCAGGGGAGAAAGAGAGAATGTCCACTTGGGATAGATGAGGATTCCAGCGCCACCACCCCGCTGGCTCGATGCTCTAGGGGTATGCGAGAACACGTGGGCAGACGAGGAGAGAGCAGTAGGAGTAGCAGTGTTATCTGTGGTAATCCATGTTTCCGTCAGCGCCAGGAAGTCTAGGGACTGGAGGGTAGCATAGGCTGAGATGAACTCAGCCTTGTTGGCCGCAGACCGGCAGTTCCAGAGGCTGCCGGAGACCTGGAACTCCACGTGGGTCGTGCGCGCTGGGACCACCAGGTTAGAGTGGCAGCGGCCACGCGGTGTGAAGCGTTTGTATGGCCTGTGCAGAGGGGAGAGAACAGGGATAGACAGACACATAGTTGGCAAGCTACAGAAGAGGCTATGCTAATGCAAAAGAGATTGGAATGACAAGTGGACTACACGTCTCGAATGTTCAGAAAGTTAAGCTTACGTTGCAAAAATCTTATTGACTAAAATGACGAAAATGATATAGCACTGCTGGCTGGTGGAGTAGGCTAGCTAGCAGTGGCTGTGTTGTTGACTTTGTTAGAACGTGTAGCTGGCTAGGTAACCTCGATAGTTTCAGTACTACACCTTGTCATGATACAAAAGCAACTTTGTAGCTAGCTAACATAACACTAATCAAGACGTTCCTTTGTAATGTATTTAGTTTCTACAGTGCTGCTCGTCGGTAATAGTTGGCTACTTTTGGAAAAATGGCGTCGCGGGGGACGGAAATAGCTGGCTAGCTAACCTCGATAATTATTAAACTACACGATTATCAAGCTATGACAAAGACAACTATGTAGCTAGCTAGCTGACACTGCACTAGTCAAATCGTTCCGTTGTAATGTATTAGTATCTACAGCGCTGCTAGTCGGTAACGGTTGGCTAGCTAGCAGTGGGTTTGATGATGACTAAGTCTGGAGTCTGGACAACGACATCGCGGCTGGCTAGCTAACCTCGATAATTACTCTAAACTACACAATTATCTTAGATACAAAGACAGCAAAGACAACTATGTAGCTAGCTAACTAACACTAACACTAACACTAAACTAATCAAGTCGTTCTGTTGTAATGTAATAGTTTCTACAGTGCTGCTAGTCGGTAGAAGTTAGCTAGTTGGCTAGCTAGCAGTGTTGACTAGCTAGCTAGCAGTGTTGACTACGTTAGGACGAAAATAGCTAACATCGATAATACTCTAATTACTCTAAACTACACAATTATCTTTGATACAAAGACGGCTATGTAGCTAGCTAAGAAAAATTGCTCAGATCAAACAAATCAAACAAATCAAACCGTTGTAATGTAATGAAGTGTAATATTACCTGTGGAGCGAAGCAAAGTGCGACTGCTCGCTCCAAACCGGAAGTCAATACCTATAGTGCTGAATACAGGGTTGGGTTGAAGAGGAATGGAAGACCTGTAGTGTTGAAAACAAGGTTGTGATGAAGAGGAATGGAAGACCTGTAGTGTTGAAAACAAGGTTGTGATGAAGAGGAATGGGAGACCTGTAGAGCTGAATACAGGGTTGGGTTGAAGAGGAATGGAAGACCTGTAGAGCTGAATACAGGGTTGGGATGAAGAGGAATGGAAGACCTATAGAGCTGAATACAGGGTTGTGATGAAGAGGAATGGAAGACCTGTAGTGCTGAATACAGGGTTGTGATGAAGAGGAATGGAAGACCTATAGAGCTGAATACAGGGTTGTGATGAAGAGGAATGGAAGACCTATAGAGCTGAATACAGGGTTGGGATGAAGAGGAATGGAAGACCTATAGAGCTGAAAACAGGGTTGGGTTGAAGAGGCGTACAGTAGTTTCAGTAGAGCAAAGCAGAATATTCTCTCTGGTTTCATTCTGTCCTCTGAGGTTGCTGCATGGAACATAGAGCCCTTAGCGCAGAGAGAGAGAAGGAGAGCAAGGGAGAGTGCATATTTGTATGTTTGTGTGTGTGTGTGTGTGTGTGTGTGTGTGTGTGTGTGCGTGTGCGTGTGCGTGTGTGTGTGTGTGTGTGTGCGTACCTGCGTGCGCGTGTGTGTGTGTGTTTGTGTGTGTGCATCTGTTTTCTGCAGCAGGTGACATAGCCTGAGCTCAGGCACTGGGGAGACCTGCCTGTGGGGGGGGAAGTGGTTATCTGATGCGGGTGGGTGTCGTGCTCAGAACATCTAATTACATCTCCAGCAGCTCCATCAGGGAGGGCTTGGCTCTGTCTCCCTCAACCCCTGTTTGAGTGCTCTCTTCCTGTGTAGACCACACAAGAGGTGTCACGTGTGCTCCCTCTCCGTGCTCTATGTCACCAGGCTGCTCGTTAGGGCGCACACCTGTCACCAGCGTTACGCACATAATGACACTCACCTGGACTCCATCACCTCCTTGATTTCCTGAACTTTATATGTCACTCCCTTTGGTTTCTTCCCCAGTCGTCATTGTTCTTGTTTCATGCCGGTGCGCTGTTTGTGTTTCTTGTTTTGTTCATTTATTTACTAAATGTATTCACTCCCTGAACTTGCTTCCCGACTCTCAGTGTACTCGTTACAGAATGACGCCTCACCAAAGGGAAGCATCATTGAGTGTTTTTTTTGTGTGTGTGTTGGGGGTGATGTCGGGTCTCGGTGTTGTAGCCGGAGCTACTTGGGAGGCCTCAGCGGGTTCGATAGGCACCCATTCCTTAGGTAGGTGAACAGATTCCCATGTCTCAGCCAGCTCATCAGGCTCTCATTCCTCAGCCGGTTCGGTTCGTCAGGTTTCTGCACCTCAGCGGAGGCGACCAGTCCGCTCTGGATCTCCGAGATCGTCCCTGTGGTTGGCGTCCTGCGGCTGGAGCCGAACGCGCCAGGTGAGGGGGTACTGTCACGTATGCTCTCTCTCTGGCGCTCTAGGTCTTCATGCTCCCGCGCCTCAGCCGGATCGACAGGTTCCAGTGCCTTAGTAGAGGTGACCGGTCCGCTCTTGATCCCCGGGATCGTCAACTTGGTTGGGGTCCTGCGGCTGGTGCCGCGTGTCGGTGAGGGGGTACTGTCATGTGTGCTCTCTCTCCGGCCTCTATGTCACCAGGCTGCTTGTTAGGGAATTTATAATTTTCTCACAGCAAGAAACAAATCCTACAGCAACAGGAAACATTTTTTATGTGGATTATAATTCATGGACATTGTTTTTAGGGGTTGATACATTTTTCTTTAAGGCAAATCTGGTTTGACATTTTAAAGTGGAAATTACAAACTTGAGAAGCCTTTTTAAACCTTGAATACACTACACGTTTGTATTTCCTGCTGTGCATGAAAATTCTCAGACAAAAACGAGTGATCAAACTAAGATCCTAAATCTATACCATCAGTTCTATTCCTGCCATTGCCCACTGACTGCATTATAGTATGCTGTAGACCTTCCCATCTCATGCTTTCTACCATAGGGTTAACAATAATTGGCAACATACAGTGCATTCGGAAAGTATTCAGACCTTTTCCCTTTTTTCCACATTTTGTTACGTTACAGGCCTATTCTAAGATAGATTTTTTTTTACATCAGTCTGAGGTCCTGAGCGCTCTGGAGCAGGTTTTCATCATGGATCTCACTGTACTTTGCTCTGTTCATCTTTCACTCGATCCTGACTAGTCTCACAGTCCCTACCGCTGAAAAGCATCCCCACAGCATGATGCTACCACCACCATGCTTCACTGTAGGGTTGCTGCCAGGTTTCCTCCAGATGTGGCGCTTGGTATTCAGGCCAAAGAGTTCAATCTTGGTTTCATCAGACCATAGAATCTTGTTTCTCATGGTATGAGAGTCCTTTAGGTGCCTTTTGGCAAACTCCAAGCGGGCTGTCTCATGTGCCTTTTACTGAGGAGTGGCTTCCGTCTGACCACTCTACCATAAAGGCCTGATTGGTGGAATGCTGCAGAGATGGATGTCCTTCCGGTAGTTACTCCCATCTCCACAAAGGAGCTCTGGAGCTCTGTCAGAGTGACCATCAGTTTCCTGCTCACCTCCCTGACCAACGCCCTTCTCCCCCGAGAAGAGAGCGGCCAGCTCTAGAAAGAGTCTTGGTGGTTCCAAACGTCTTCCATTTAAGAATGATGGAGGCCACTGTGTTCTTGGGGACCTTCAGTGCTGCAGAAATGTTTTGGTACCCTTCCCCAGATTTTTGCCTAAACACAATCCTGTCTCGGAGCTCTACAGACAAGTCCTTCGACCTCATGGCTTGGTTTTTGCTCTGACATGCATTGTCAACTGTGGGACCTTTTAGAGACAGGTGTGCCTTTCCAAATCATGTCCAATCAATTGAATTTACCACAGGTGGACTCTAATGAAGTTGTAGAACCATCTCAAGGATGTTCAAGTTCAATTTCGAGTCTCATAGTCTGAACACTTATGTTAGGTCTGAACACTTATGTTAGGTCTGAACACTTATGTAAATAAGGTATTTCGGTTTTTAATTTTTAAGACATTTGCAAACATTTCTAAAGACCTGTTTTCACTTTGTCTGTATTGTGTATTGTGTGTAGATTGATGAGGGCAAAACATTATTTAATACATTTTAAAATAAGGCTGTAACGTAACAAAATGTGGGGAAAGTCAAGGGGTCTGAATACTTTCCAAATGCACTGAATGGGATGGTACCCTCATTTTCCCTTATTCTTTATTTTGCGGTGCACACAGCTCAGTAATTGGGCCTGATTGTGATGGGGGTTTGGCTTTAATGTCTTCCAGGGCACAGCTGTGTAGTGGGAGATGATGAACTCTTTCCTGGCTGAGTGTGGCATCAGTCTCTTTCATCTCTGGCTGCCCTGCTTCTGTTTCAGAGGAAAGGAGAGACTGTGTGGAGGAGAGGGGCAGAGCTATAGGGGAGGCGGTATTATTAGTTCTCGCCATAAACAGCCGCGGCTCGCGCGGCACACACGACAGAGGGTTCCACTGGCACACTTTTTAGCACAACACAGCACAGCGGCCTCTTCTGCGTTTGAGCGATGGAGAGAGCGAATGGGGGGAGGATAGAGAAAGAGGAAGGACGAGAGAGATATGCAAACAGAATGAGAGAGAAACAAAGAGTGACAGATTGTAGTGAAATATTATTTATCATATAGGTATGATACAGTGCCTTCAGAAAGTATTCATACCACTTTACTTTTTACACATTTTGTTGTGCTACAAACTTGGATTAAAATGTATTTAATTTAAATGTTTTGTCAACAATCTACACAAAATACTCTAATGTCAAAGTGGAAAAAACATGATGTATATATACATTTTATTAATGTTAAATAAAACAGTAACATACTGTATTTGGATAAGATAAGTATTCAACCATCTGAGTCAATACATGTTAGAATCCCCTTTGGCAGGGATTACAACTGAGTCTTTCTGGCTAAGTCTCTAAGAGCTTTGCAAACCTGGATTGTACAATATTTGCCCATTATTCTTTTTTAAATTCTTCAAGCTGTCAAGTTGTTGTTGATCATTGCTTGACAGCCATTTTCAAGTCTTGCCATATATTTTCAAGCCGATTTAAGTCAAAACTATAACTAGGCCACTCAGGAACATTTAATGTCATCTTTGTAAGTAACTCCAGTGTATATTTGACCTTGTGTTTTAGGTTATTGTCCTGCTAAAAGGTGAATTCATCTCCCAGTGTCTGTTGGAAAGCAGACTGAACCAGGTTTTGCCTGTGTTTAGATCTATTCCTTTTCTTTTGATCCTAAAAAACTCCCTAGTCCTTGCCGATGACAAGCATACACATAAAATTATGAAACCACCTCCATGCTTGAATAAATGTGAGTGGTACTCAGTAATGTTTTGTGTTGGATTTGCCCCAAATATAATGATTTGTATTCAAGACAAAAAGTACATTTCTTTGCCACATTTTTGACAGCATTACTTTAGTGCCTTATTGCAAAAAGTTGGTTGGATATTTTGGAATATTTTTATCCTGTACAAGCTTCCTTCTTTTCACTCGGTCATTTAGGTTAGTATTGTGGAGTATTACAATGTTGTTGATCCATCCTCAGTTTTCTACTATCACAGCCATTAAACTCTGTAACTGTTTTAAAGTCATCATTGGCCTCAAATGAAAAAAAAATGTGTGGGGTACAGAGATGAGATAGTCATTCAAAAATCATGGTAGTCCATGCAACTTATTATCAGACTTGTTAAGCAAATGTATATTCCTGAAGTTATTTACGCTTGCCATAACAAAGGGGTTGAATACTTATTGACTCAAGACAATTCAGCTTTTCATTTTTGATTAATTAGTAAAAATGTCCCCAAAAAAGAATTACACTTTGATGTTATGGTGGGTAGTGTCACGAATCCCACCGAAGGTGGCTCCCCTGCCTGCTCGGGCGGCGCTCGGCGGTCGTCGTCACCGACCTACTAGCCGCCGCTGATCCCTTTTTCCTTTTCGTTTGGTATGTCTTATTGTTTGCACCTGTTCCTCATTTGGTCTTTTGATTTTGGTTATTTAAGCCTGGTTAGCCCGCCCAGTGTTGTGCGGGATTATTTTAGCGTTGTGTTTTTGTAGTTGGATGTGCTGGCGATTTACTACTGTAATATTGTATGCATGCTGTGCACCTGTTTTGGGCACTTAGCATTTTTTCCACGCCGTTTGTGTTGGCGTCGATCGTGTTGTGTTTTTGTTTAAATAAACACAAAGTTCCGTACCTCTGCTCTCTGCGCCTGACTCCTACCACCACTCCTAGCAACCGTCTGACAGAATCCCGCACCAGCTATGGAGTCAGCAGGAGCAGCCTCCCCTCCTCTCCCATCGATGGAGGAACGGGTCCTTCACCATACCACCATCCTCCACCGAATCGGCTCAGCGATGGAGCAGATGATGGAAAGGATGGACCGATGGGAGAGGAGTGGCCTCCCTACCGCATCCCCAGCACCAAATCTCCCTCCACCATCTACCCCTCCACCGACGTCCGGACCCGGAGCCCTACGCCTGGCTCTCCCCAGGGAGTACCATGGAGCGGCGGCTGGGTGCCAGGGGTTCCTGCTACAGTTGGATTTGTACCTGGCTACCGTTCATCTAGCTCCCTCGGGAGAGGAGAGCGTAAGCGTCCTCGTCTCCTGCTTAACGGGACGTGCCCTGGAGTGGGCCAACGCAGTGTGGTATGGCCCAGACTCGGCAAGGGATCACTACCCCGAGTTCACCCGCCGTTTCCGGGCCGTGTTCGACCACCCAGCAGAAGGCCGGGCGGCGGGTGACCGGCTGTTCCACCTGCGTCAGGAGACGAGGAGCGCACAGGACTTTGCTCTGGAGTTCCGGACCTTGGCTGCTGGAGCGGGGTGGAACGACAGGGCCCTGATGGACCACTATCGGTGTAGCCTCCGGGAGGACGTCCGCCGTGAGCTAGCCTGTCGGGACACTACCCTGTCACTAGATGAACTAATCGACATGTCCATTCGTCTCGACAATCTGCTGGCTGCGCGCGGGCGTCCAGACGGGGCCCTGTTGGTTCCACCTCCAGGTCCTCCAGCTCCCATACCTATGGAGCTAGGGGGGGCCGCGTCCAGGGGAACCGGAGGAGGAGGCTCCCCTTGTACCCAGTGTGGTCGGTCCCCCAGCACCGACCGGTGCTGGGGGAGCTCCTCTGGGAATCGGGATGGCAGGCGGAGCACTCCTCGTCCATCTCAGGTGAGTAAGCACCAACCTCACCCAGAGCTCCCTGTTGGTCACATGTTCGTTTTAGTAACTTTCCCCTTGTTTTCTCCCTCTTTCCAGCATAAGGCGCTAGTCGATTCAGGCGCAGCTGGAAACTTTATGGATCGTGGGCTCGCATTAAGGCTAGGGATTCCCCTGGTGTCGGTGGACCAACCTTTCCCCGTGCACTCCTTAGATAGCTGACCACTAGGGTCAGGACTGGTCAGGGAGGCCACGGTGCCACTGGACATGGTAACGCAGGGGGATCATGGGGAACGGATTAGTTTCTTCCTCATTGATTCTCCTGCGTTTCCGGTGGTGCTGGGGATTCCCTGGCTGGCCAATCACAATCCCAATATTTCGTGGAGACAGGGGGCTCTCAGAGGGTGGTCAGAGGAGTGCTCAGGCAGGTGTAAGGGAGTTTCCATCGGTGCGACGACGGTGGAGAGTCCAGACCAGGTTTCCACTGTGCGCATTCCCTCAGAATATGCCGATTTGGCTATCGCCTTCTGTAAAAAGAGGGCGACCCGAATACCACCTCATCGACGAGGGGATTGCGTGATAAATCTCCAGGTAAACGCTGCACTTCCCAGGAGTCACGTGTACCCATTGTCACAGGAGGAGACGTTGGCTATGGAGACATATGTCACGGAATCTCTGAGACAGGGGTATATACGGCCCTCCATGTCACCCGTCTCCTCGAGTTTCTTTTTCGTGAAGAAAAAGGATGGAGGGTTGCGTCCGTGCATTGATTATCGAGGTCTAAATTCCATCAGAGTAGGGTTCAGTTACCCACTACTTCTCATCGCTACGGCGGTGGAATCATTTCACGGCGCGCGTTTTTTCACGAAACTGGACCTCAGGAGCGCGTACAATCTGGTGCGTATCCGGGGAGGAGACGAGTGGAAAACCGCATTCAGTACCACATCGGGCCACTATGAGTACCTCGTCATGCCGTACGGGTTAAAGAATGCTCCAGCCGTCTTTCAATCCTTTGTTGACGAGATTCTCAGGGACCTGCACGGCCAGGGGGTGGTGGTGTATATTGACGACATCCTGATTTATTCCGCCACCCGCGCCGCACATGTCTCCCTGGTGCGCAAGGTGCTTGGGCGACTGCTGGAGAATGACCTGTACGTCAAGGCTGAGAAATGTGAGTTTTTCAAACGAGCCGTTTCCTTCCTGGGGTATCGCATTTCCACCTCGGGGGTGGTGATGGAGGATGACCGCGTTAAAGCCGTGCGTGATTGGCCGACTCCGACCACGGTAAAGGAGGTGCAGCGGTTTTTAGGGTTTGCCAATTACTACCGGAGGTTTATCCGGGGCTTTGGTCAAGTTGCTGCTCCCATTACCTCACTGCTGAAGGGGGGTCCGGCGCGCTTGCGCTGGTCAGCAGAGGCGAACAGAGCGTTCAGTCGCCTGAAGGAGCTGTTTACCGTCGCTCCAGTGCTGGCTCATCCGGATCCCTCTTTGGCATTCATAGTGGAGGTGGACGCGTCCAAGACTGGGGTGGGGGCCGTGCTATCACAGCGCTCGGGCACGCCACCCAAACTCCGCCCGTGCGCTTTCTTTTCTAGGAAGCTAGGGCCGGCGGAGCAGAACTATGACGTGGGGGACAGGGAGTTGTTAGCTGTGGTCAAGGCTCTGAAGGTGTGGAGACATTGGCTTGAGGGGGCTAAGCACCCTTTCCTCATCTGGACTGACCACCGTAATCTCGAGTACATCCGGGCAGCTCGGAGACTGAATCCGCGTCAGGCCAGGTGGGCCATGTTCTTTACCCGTTTCCGGTTCACGATCTCTTATCGGCCAGGTTCACAGAACACGAAGGCCGACGCACTGTCCCGCCTATATGACACCGAGGAGAGGGCCATCGATCCGGCTCCCATTCTTCCGGCGTTGTGTTTGGTAGCTCCGGTGGTATGGGAGTTGGAGGCGGAGATCGAGCGGGCGTTACGGTCGGAACCTGCACCATCGCAGTGTCCGGCAGGTGTTCAGTACGTACCGCTTGGTCTCCGTGATCGATTGATTCGATGGGCCCATAATCTCCCCTCTTCGGGTCACCTGGGATCGAGAGGACAGTGCGGAACCTGAGGGGGAAGTACTGGTGGCCCACCTTGGGTAAGGACCTGCTGTTTTATGTTTCCTCCTGCTCGGTGTGCGCTCAGAGCAAGGCTCCCAGACACCTGCCTAGAGGGAAATTACACCCCCTCCCCGTTCCACAGCGGCCGTGGTCACACTTGTCAGTGGACTTCCTCACTGACCTTCCCGTATCTCAGGGGAACACCACTATCTTGGTCGTTGTGGATCGGTTCTCGAAGTCCTGTCGTCTCATCCCGTTGCCCGGTCTCCCTACGGCTCTGCAGACTGCGGAGGCCCTGTTTACCCATGTCTTCCGGCAGTACGGGGTGCCCGAGGACATCGTTTCTGATCGGGGTCCCCAGTTCACGTCCAGAGTTTGGAGGGCGTTCATGGAACGTTTGGGGGTCTCGGTCAGCCTGACCTCGGGTTTCCACCCCGAGAGTAATGGGCAGGTGGAGAGGGTGAACCAAGAGGTGGGTAGGTTTCTAAGGACGTATTGCCAGGACCGGCCCAGAGAATGGGCGAGATACGTGCCATGGGCAGAAATAGCCCAAAATTCTCTACGGCACTCATCAACCAACATGTCACCGTTCCAGTGCATGTTGGGCTACCAGCCGGTCCTGGCTCCATGGCACCAGAGCCAGACCGAGGCTCCTGCGGTGGAGGATTGGGTGCAGCGCTCGAAGGACACCTGGAGAGCCGTCCAAGACGCACTCACAAAGGCGAGTGGACGGCAGAAGAAGAGCGCTGACCAGCACCGCAGTGAGACCCCTGTGTTTGCACCAGGGGATCGAGTCTGGCTCTCGGCTAGAAACCTGCCCCTCCGCTTGCCCTGCCGGAAGCTGGGCCCGCAGTGTGTAGGGCCGTTTAAAGTCCTGAGGAGGATAAACGAGGTGTGTTACCGGTTACAACTTCCATCTTACTACCGTATTAACCCCTCGTTTCATGTGTGTCTCCTCAGGCCGGTGGTGGCTGGTCCCATGCAGGAAGGTGAGGTGCCGGAGGTTCCTCCCCCCCCGCTGGACATTGGGGGGTCCCCGGCGTATAAGATACGCGCCATTCTGGACTCCAGACTTCGGGGGGGGGGGGGGCCTACAGTACCTCGTCGACTGGGAGGGGTACGGCGCGGAGGAGAGGTGCTGGGTACCCAGGAGGGACATTTTGGAACCCCCACTACTGAGGGAGTTCCACCGCCTTCATGGGGATCGCCCTGCGCCTCGTCCTCCGGGTCGCCCTCGAGGTCGGTGGCGGCGCGCTGCGGGAGCCGCGCGTCAGGAGGGGAGTACTGTCACGAATCCCACCGAAGGTGGCTCCCCTGCCTGCTCGGGCGGCGCTCGGCGGTCGTCGTCACCGACCTACTAGCCGCCGCTGATCCCTTTTTCCTTTTCGTTTGGTATGTCTTATTGTTTGCACCTGTTCCTCATTTGGTCTTTTGATTTTGGTTATTTAAGCCTGGTTAGCCCGCCCAGTGTTGTGCGGGATTATTTTAGCGTCAGGTTGTGTTTTTGTAGTTGGATGTGCTGGCGATTTACTACTATAATATTGTATGCATGCTGTGCACCTGTTTTGGGCACTTGGCATTTTTTCCACGCCGTTTGTGTTGGCGTCGATCGTGTTGTGTTTTTGTTTAAATAAACACAAAGTTCCGTACCTCTGCTCTCTGCGCCTGACTCCTACCACCACTCCTAGCAACCGTCTGACAGTGACACAAAATATACTGCTAAAAAAAATAAAGGGAACACTAAAACAACACTTCCTAGATCTGAATGAAATAAATAATCTTATTAAATACTTTTTTCTTTACATAGTTGAATGTGCTGACAACAAAATCACACAAAAATAATCAATGGAAATCCAATTTATCAACCCATGGAGGTCTGGATTTGGAATCCATTAAAGTGGAAAACCACACTACAGGCTGATCCAACTTTGATGTAATGTCCTTAAAACAAGTCAAAATGAGGCTCAGTAGTGTGTGTGGCCTCCGCATGCCTGTATGACCTCCCTACAACGCCTGGGCATGCTCCTGATGAGGTGACGGATGGTCTCCTGAGGGATCTCCTCCCAGACCTGGATTAAAGCATCCGCCAACTCCTGGACAGTTTGTGGTGCAACGTGGCGTTGGTGGATGGAGCGAGAAATGATGTCCCAGATGTGCTCAATTGGATTCAGGTCTGGGGAACGTCAATGCCTTCCTCTTGCAGGAACTGCTGAAACACTCCAGCCACATGAGGTCTAGCATTGTCTTGCATTAGGAGGAACCCAGGGTCAACCGCACCAGCATATGGTCTCACAAGGGGTCTGAGGATCTCATCTCGGTACCTAATGGCAGTCAGGCTACCTCTGGCGAGCACATGGAGGGCTGGGCGGCTCCCCAAAGAAATGCCACCCCACACCATGACTGACCCACCGCCAAACCGGTCATGCTGGAGGATGTTGCAGGCAGCAGAACGTTCTCCATGGCGTCTCAAGACTCTATCACGTCTGTCACATGTGCTCAGTGTGAACCTGCTTTCATCTGTGAAGAGCACAGGGCGCCAGTGGCGAATTTGCCAATCTTGGTGTTCTCTGGCAAATGCCAAACATCCTGCACGGTGTTGGGCTGTAAGCACAACCACCACCTGTGGACATCGGGCCCTCATACCACCCTCATGAAGTCTGTTTCTGACCGTTTGAGCAGACACATGCACATTTGTGGCCTGCTGGAGGTCATTTTGCAGGGCTCTGGCAGTGTTCCTCCTGCTCCTCTTTGCACAAAGGCGGAGGTAGCGGTCCTGCTGCTGGGTTGTTGCCCTCCTACGGCCTCCTCCACGTCTCCTGATGTACTGGCCTGTCTCCTGGTAGCGCCTCCATGCTCTGGACACTACGCTGACAGACACAGCAAACCCTCTTGCCACAGCTCACAATTGGTGGGCCATCCTGGATGAGTTGCACTACCTGAGCCACTTGTGTGGGTTGTAGACTCCGTCTCATGCTACCACTAGAGTGAAAGCACCGCCAGCATTCAAAAGTGACCAAAACATCAGCCAGGAAGCATAGGAACTGAGAAGTGGTCTGTGGTCCCCACCTGCAGAACCACTCCTTTATTGGGGGTGTCTTGCTTATTGCCTATAATTTCCACCTGTTGTCTATTCCATTTGCACAACAGCATGTGAAATGTATTGTCAATCAGTGTTGCTTCCTAAGTGGACAGTTTGATTTCACAGAAGTGTGATTGACTTGGAGTTACATTGTGTTGTTTAAGTGTTCCCTTTATTTTTTTGAGCAGTGTATAAATGTAATCAATTTTAAATTCAGGCTACAACACAACAAAATGTGGAAAAAGTCAAGTGGCATGAATACTTTCTGAAGTCACTGTATATACTTCACATGCAACCCATAATAAGACTATGCCATTTATCTGACTCCATAAAGAGTATCTAGCAATATGCAAGAGACTATAGTTGTGTTACAGGAATTGGTAGGTCAAGAAAGGTCTGAGATGACATTAAATGTTCCTGAGTGGCCCAGTTATAGTTTTGACTTAAATCGGCTTGAAAATATATGGCAAGACTTGAAAATGGCTGTCAAGCAATGATCAACAACCAACTTGACAGCTTGAAGAATTGAAATGCAAGTGTGTTTAATTAACGTTGGAAAATGTATGGATTCAAAGCTTAAGTTACAAAGCATTATGCTAGGCAAGATCACAGAGGGAGAGATAGTCATAGTCTGAAAGACCATGCCCCAAGAGTCCCTGGGGTGGAGAGAGAAAGAAAGAGAGTGTATCTCACCTGCGCAGGTCAGGAACAACGAAAGAGAGGGAGACAATGAATCTAAGACCCTTTTATAACCATTTGACCATGTTAGGATTCAAATTCAGAGTTGTTAACCATTAGAATACTGTAAAGTTAACCACCAATCAGATATCAGACCTAAAGGATGTAAAGACAACAGAACCTCTACTTCCCAGACGTGTGACAGAATGGGGTTGAAGAGATAATGAAGCACAAAGGAAATTATTTCATACAGTGATAAGTCACTTCGGGGGCTGGGCCGCCCTACAAGATAACATCTTCACTGGCAACAGAGACATGGAGTGGGTATGCCATTAAAAGAGCAGAGCTCCCCATCTCTATCTCCATCCCTGTATTCTAAAGGCTGTACAGTACGTTCCTCTGAATCCTCAGAAGGGAGATAAAGGGATTAACAGAGGAAACAGAGGATGTGGTTTGATCCAGCTCCTGTGCTGACGTGGGAGGAGCAGCAGCCAGTAAACACGCTAGAAGGTGTAATGATAGAAAACCCTGCTGTGAACTGGAGAAAGGAGCCTGAACATCATGATCACCGACTGTTTTCAAGATTCGTTGTTCTAAAATAGAAGACCACTCATTCTCCGAACTGCATCCAAGCCATGGCTTAGCCTATAGGCAACTGAAAAGTATCATCTTGGTATTGCTTGTCTGAGGCTTGGTCCACATGCCCATGGGGAGGCAGGAATAGCAGTAAGAGCTAGCTGTCTGATGTGTGTTTTGGAGGTATAGCATGCCCATCTCCCTCTCCTCCCTTTCCACCTGTGGGCAAAGAAGCAGGTTGAAGCCTCACACCCATTATGAAAAGAATAACAAGCTGTTATGTATCATTTCAGAGATTCCCACCACACAACATGTTCTATATTTTCTTTCTCACTCTCTCCCTGTTCTCCTCTCTATCGCTCTCTCTCCCTGTTCTCCTCTCTATCGCTCTCTCTCTCTCTCTCTCTCTCTAATTCTCTCTCTCTTTCTCTCTCTCTGTAAGGAATACAGCAGTCTTTTGTTCTGCTGCAATTACAGACGTTATTGACCGCCTCGCCACGCTAGCCCAGCATTGTTTTGTTGAGAGCAGCCACGCTCTGTGACTGAACCAGAAAAGATAGGAGAGAAAAGAGGAGCAAAGAGGTTTAAACTTGTCTGTGGAATATATCCACAAGCTAGCTAGTCAGGGAGGGAGCCATGAATGAGAGTAGAAACTAGGACAAGAAGCCAGCTAAATGAGAGACAGAAGAAGTAGAAGAAGAAGAAGAAGAAGAAGAAGGCAAGCAGTGGGGGGGATCTAGAGGAGTAGAGGAGGTGAGGAGGTGAGGAGTAGAGGAGTAGAGGAGGTGAGGAGTAGAGGAGGTGGGGAGTAGAGGAGGTGGGGAGTAGAGGAGTAGAGGAGGTGAGGAGTAGAGGAGGAGGGGAGTAGAGGAGGTGTGGAGTAGAGGAGTAGAGGAGGTGAGGAGTAGAGGAGGTGGGGAGTAGAGGAGTAGAGGAGGTGGGGAGTAGAGGAGGTGTGGAGTAGAGGAGTAGAGGAGGTGAGGAGTAGAGGAGGTGGGGAGTAGAGGAGTAGAGGAGGTGGGGAGTAGAGGAGGTGTGGAGTAGAGGAGTAGAGGAGGTGAGGAGGAGAGGAGGTGAGGAGGTGGGGAGTAGAGGAGGTGAGGAGTAGAGGAGGTGGGGAGTAGAGGAGTAGAGGAGGTGAGGAGTAGAGGAGGTGAGGAGGTGGGGAGTAGAGGAGGTGTGGAGTAGAGGAGGTGAGGAGGTGAGGAGGTGGGGAGTAGAGGAGGTGGGGAGTAGAGGAGTAGAGGAGGTGGGGAGTAGAGGAGGTATGGAGTAGAGGAGGTGAGGAGGTGAGGAGTAGAGGAGGTGAGGAGTAGAGGAGGTGGGGAGTAGAGGAGTAGAGGAGGTGAGGAGTAGAGGAGGTGAGGAGTAGAGGAGTAGAGGAGGTGAGGAGTAGAGGAGGTGGGAGTAGAGGAGTAGAGGAGGTGGGGAGTAGAGGAGGTGTGGAGTAGAGGAGTAGAGGAGGTGAGGAGGAGAGGAGGTGAGGAGGTGGGGAGTAGAGGAGGTGAGGAGTAGAGGAGGTGGGGAGTAGAGGAGTAGAGGAGGTGAGGAGTAGAGGAGGTGAGGAGGTGGGGAGTAGAGGAGGTGTGGAGTAGAGGAGGTGAGGAGGTGAGGAGGTGGGGAGTAGAGGAGGTGGGGAGTAGAGGAGTAGAGGAGGTGGGGAGTAGAGGAGGTGTGGAGTAGAGGTGAGGAGGTGAGGAGTAGAGGAGGTGAGGAGTAGAGGAGGTGGGGAGTAGAGGAGTAGAGGAGGTGAGGAGTAGAGGAGGTGAGGAGTAGAGGAGGTGGGGAGTAGAGGAGTAGAGGAGGTGTGGAGTAGAGGAGTAGAGGAGGTGAGGAGGAGAGGAGGTGAGGAGGTGGGGAGTAGAGGAGGTGAGGAGTAGAGGAGGTGGGGAGTAGAGGAGTAGAGGAGGTGAGGAGGTGAGGAGGTGGGGAGTAGAGGAGGTGAGGAGTAGAGGAGGTGGGGAGTAGAGGAGGTGGGGAGTAGAGGAGTAGAGGAGGTGAGGAGGTGAGGAGGTGGGGAGTAGAGGAGGTGAGGAGTAGAGGAGGTGGGGAGTAGAGGAGGTGGGGAGTAGAGGAGTAGAGGAGTAGAGGTGAGGAGGTGGGGAGTAGAGGAGGTGAGGAGGTGAGGAGGTGGGGAGTAGAGGAGGTGAGGAGATGGTGAGTAGAGGAGTAGAGGAGGTGAAGAGGTGGGGAGTAGAGGAGGTGGGGTGTTGGAAAACAATATACCAAAAAAACTGAGCAAATTGGAATGCTTTTTTACCCTAAACAGAGAGTACACAGTTGCAGAATACTTTGCCACTGTGACTCACCCAAAATTAAGGAAATCTTTTGACTATGTACAGACTCAGTGAGCATAGCCTTGCTATTGAGAGAGGCTGCCGTAGGCAGACCGAACTTACAAGAGAAGACAGGCTACATGCACACTGCCCACAAAATGATGTGTTAACTGAGCTGCGCTTCCTAACCTCCTGCCTAATGTATGACCATATTAGAGACACATATTTCCCTCAGATTACTCAAACTCACAAAGAATTTGAAAACAAATCCAATTTTGATAAACTCCCATATCTATTGGATGAAATACCACAGTGTGCCATCACAGCAGCAAGATTTGTGACCTGTTGCCACAAGAAGTCAACCAGTGAAGACAAACACCACCATTGTACAGCCCATATTTATTTTCTATTTCTGCACAACACTCTATATTTATTTTATTTATTTTTTTATTTCACCTTTATTTAACCAGGTAGGCAAGTTGAGAACAAGTTCTCATTTACAATTGCGACCTGGCCAAGATAAAGCAAAGCAGTTCGACAACATACAAAAACAGAGTTACACATGGAGTAAAACAACATACAATCAATGATGCAGTAGAAAAAAATAAGACTATATACAATGTGAGCAAATGATGTGAGATAAGGGAGGTAAAGGCAAAAAAATGCCATGGTGGCAAAGTAAATAAAGTATGGCAAGAAAAACACTGGAATGGTAGATTTGTAGTTTGAAGAAAGTTAAAAGTTAAAATATAAATAATATGGTGCAAAGGAGCAAAATAAATAAAATAAATAAATACAGTAGGGGAAGAGGTAGTAGTTTGGGCTAAATTAAAGATGGGCTATGTACAGGTGCAGAGATCTGTGAGCTGCTCTGACAGCTGCTCTGACAGCTATATAGCCATAATATGACATATGAAATGTCTCTATTCCTTTGAAACTTTTGAGTATAATGTTTACTGTTTATTTCACTTTGGTTGATCTATTTCACTTGCTTTGGCAATGTAAACATATGTTTCCCATGCCAATAAAGCCATTTGAGAGAGAGAGGGAGGGAGGAGGCGGAGAGGGAGAAGAGACAGAGGGAGGCAGGGGAGGGGGGCTGAACATGACTGACTGGCTGTTGATCTGTGGCCCAGCCTGGCAGATGAGACTCCTTAGGGAGCCAGCTAGAGCTCTGCCTCTCCTCTGCCTCTCCCCCAAGCAGAGAGAGAGAGAGAGAGAGAGAGAGAGAGAGAGAGACGAGACAGCGATAGAGAGAAGGGGGAGAGAGAAAGAGAGACAGAGATGAGACAGCGATAGAGAGAAGGGGAGAAAGAGAGACAGAGATGAGACAGCGATAGAGAGAAGGGGGGAGAGAGAGAGGGGAGAGATAGTGTGAGAGAGAGAGAGACAGAGAGAGACATAGAGAGAGGGGGGAGAGAGAGAGCAAGAGAGAGAGAGAACGAGAATGAGAGAGAGAAGAACAGAGTCAGAGGAGAGAAGAGTAAGGGAGCAGAATATGGAAAAAGTACAAAAATAGGTGAAAAAGAAGGGCAGAGCAGCGATGAGAATAAAACGTGTAGGACAGAGTATGGAGACGGAGATAGATGGGGGAAAACAGTACACCCCTCCCCTAGCTCCCTCTCACCCCTCCCCTACCTCCCTTTCACCCCTCCCCTAGCTCCCTCTCACCCCTCCCCTACCTCCCTTTCACCCCTCCCCTAGCTCCCTCTCACCCCTCCCCTACCTCCCTTTCACCCCTCCCCTAGCTCCCTCTCACCCCTTCCCTACCTCCCTTTCACCCCTCCCCTGCATCCCTCTCAACCCCTCCCCTTCTCGCCCCTCCACACCCAGCCAGAAACAAACATTTGAAGGACAATCTGCCACAGCTCAGCCACGTGGGACTTAGTGTACTCCAGGCTTTTTGGGGGAGAAGGACATGTGATAGGGTACTGTTTACTGAGCAGACAGACACTGTTGACACTAAAGGAGGTCAGGGAGAGGGCTGCTCTGAAAAACACACAACCACGCTACAACCTCCAACACTTTAGCTTATTGGTCGGCATGACAAATAGAGATTGGACAACAGCTAAACAAATGTCAAAATGTACTTGCTTCTCAAAACATGGTTTTCTGCAGTTGTATGATACTATTTAATTGGGATGGGATTTGAGTGAAAAGAGCTTACTTATGCTTATATACAGCAAATGTTTGTGAGGTCCCTATTAATTGGAGGTTAGGCAAGGTTAGCATATGACACCCATGTTTGTGTGTTTGTGTGTGTTTGTGTGTGCGTGTACATTTGGGGTAGCGGAGTGGGTTCAGGTGGACTGTGGAATCTGAAGGAACTTGGCAGATGGACTGTTGGAGCAGCTTTGTGCCATGCAGCAACACTCCCTATGACACACACATACACACATACTTGTTCAGAAGAATGCACTGTGTGCAGAGGCAATACTATTCAAGCATCCACTATACACAAAGACCTCAGAAAGTATTCACACCCCTTGACTTTTTCCACATTTAGTTGTGTTACAGCCTGAATTTAAAATGCATTACATTTAGATTTTTGGTCACTGGCCTACATACAATACCCCATCATGTCAAAGTGGAATTATGTTTTTAGAATAAAAATAGAATGAAATGAAAAGCTGAAATGTCTTGAGTCAATAAGTACTCAACCCCTTTGATATGGCAAGCCTTAATAAGTTCAGGACTAAAAATGTGGTTAGGAAGTCAGTGTAAAGGTCGTCGTAGTGAATGGACCAAGGCGCAGCGGGTACGTGAATGCTCATGTTTATTTACCAAAACAAAACAAGAAAAGAAAAGAAAACGAACAGACGACAAACAGTCTTGCAGGCAACACACACAGCTATGCAAAGAACAACCTCCCACAATTTCCATGACAAACACATTGCTAATTATAGGACCTTCGATCAGAGGCAACGATAGACAGCTGCCTCCAATTGAAGGCCCCAATCCCAATTACCTAAACACAGATCTAAAAACCCTAGAACAGACATAGAAATATACAAACATAGAACAATGACCAAAACCCCGGAATACATAAATCAAACACCCCTCTACATACACACACACCCCGAACCATATAAAACAAATACCACCTGCCACGTCCTGACCAAACTATAATAACAAATAAGCCCTTTACTGGTCAGGACGTGACAGTCAGATAATAAGTCGACTCTGTGTGCAATAATAGTGTTTAACATGGTTTTTGAATGACTACCTACTTTCTGTACCCATAAATACAATTATCTGTAAGGTCCCTCAGTCGAGCAGTGAATTTCAAACACAGATTCAACCACAAAGACCAGATAGGTTTTTCATTGCTTCGCAAAGAAGGGCAGCTATTGGTAGATGGGGGGGAAGAAAAATATCGAATATCTCTTTGAGCATGGTTATTAATTACACTTTGGATGGTGTATCAATACACCCAGTCACTACAAAGATACAGGCGCTCTTTCTAACTCGGTTGCCGGAGAGGAAGGAAACCGCTCAGGGTTTTCACCTTGAGGCCAATTGTGACTTTAAAAGTTACAGAGTTTAATGGCTGTAACTGGAAAAAACTGAGGATGGATCAACAACATTGTCGTTGCTTCACAATACTAACCTAAATGACAGAGCGAAACAAAGGAAGCCTATACAGAATAAAACTATTTCAAAACATGCTTCTTGTTTGCAACAAGACACTAAAGTAATGCTGAATACGAAGTGTAATGTTTGGGGCAAATCCAATACAACACATTACTGAGTACCACCTCCATATTTTTATCATAGTGGTCGCTGCATAATTTAAGGATATGCTTGGAATCGTTAAGAACTGGGGAGTTTTTCAGGATAAAAATAAAAGGTATGGAGCTAAGCAGAGGCAAAAAACTAGAGGAAAACCTGGTTCAGTCTGCTTTCCACCAGACACTGGGAGATGAATTCATCTTTCAGCAGGACAATAACCTAAAATATTTGATCAAATCTAAATGAAGTTGCTTACCAAGAAGACAGTGAATGTTCCTGAGTGGCCGAGTTACAGTTTTGACTTAAATCTACTTGAAAATCTATGACTAGACCTGCAAATGGTTGCCTAGCAATGATCAACAACCAATTTGACTGAGCTTGAAGTATTTTGAAAATAATGTTTTCACTTTGTCATTATGTGGTATTGTGTATAGATGGGTGAGAGAAAAAAAATATTAATCCATTCTGAATTCAGGCTGCAACACAACAAAATGTGGAATAAGCTAAGGGGTATGATTATCTGAAGACACTGTCTTCCAATATATACCCATTCACACGCCCATTCACAGAAACATTTCACCTTCTCAGAAAATCATAACCTCAATTTAACAGCTAAATCTCAGCAGGACATCAATATAACAAGTCTTTTGAAGCTCGTCCAAAAATGCATATTTTTCTATTTTCCCAACAGGTGTTGAGAGCAGTACAGGGCTGAGGTGGGGAGGGGCCCTCTGCCTCCGAGTTTCACGCTCTTAGTAGTAGCAGATTCATCTTTTTTTTTTTTGCTTCCATTTCTGTTGTGGGTTTAATGTTTGGTATATGTAGAGAAATTCTAATCATTATCATTTGCAGTTTTTCACTATTTGTCTTGGCTTTGCCAAAGTGTTAGAAATGGAGGTCACTCATCTTAATTTGAGCCAGATCCTGCCGGAACAGGATCCGGGCAGCTCTCCGCTTTGGACAATTTAGTTCCGGGAACCTATTTGTCCGGTATCTCTCATGACATGAAAAATTATGTTCATTTTTTGTCATGTAAAAATGTAAATAAAATCGATCAAAGTTCATTCAAGTTGCTTCTTCCTTAATTCTCCTGCCCCCCTAAAAAACGTAATGTGAAAAATGGGATTTTCAGCCTGGTCCTGATATTCTTAGAGCTGATTCGGGTTGAGCCGGATCGGGCTTAAGGTTTGCGTAACATTGTAACCTATGTTTGAGACCAGCGTGTGGCCATGGCTCTGTGAGAAGCACGCCTCTCACAGAAATAGAATGAGATTTACTCTCCCTCTATGCCTCTTTGCTCTGATAGACATGAGCCTGGAACTCTCATCTCTCCTGCGTTGGACTTCATCATTTATTTCCTTATAGAATCATAGCTGTGTTTTGGAGAAACTGCAACACCCCTGATAAATGTAAATACATTTGCCAAAGTTATAAATTTACATCTTCCAGTTCAGAAATCAATTTTATCATTCAGAATAGCCTACTAAACCATGAGAAGGCCTGTAATTTATCCACAGATGATCAATAGCTTTTTTTTTTAATTGCCTAGCTATGGATTGTGTGTAGCCCAAAAACAAGGCATAGCCTATAGTCAGGACCAAGTGGAACATCTGTCAGTGAACAGCATGCAGACAAAACAGGCCTTTCGCAATATTTTGTAATGGCCGTCGTCAGAATTAGACCAAGGTGCAGCGGAGGATGTGTTCATCATTAGAATTTTAATGAAAAGAGAACACTTTACAAAAATAAACAAAAACAACAGCCAAACAGTCCTGTCAGGAAAACCTCTAAACAGAAACAATCACCCACAAAAACCCAAAGGAAAACCAGGCTACTTATGTGTGACTCCCAATCAACAACAACGAACTACAGCTGTGCCTGATTGGGAGCCACACACGGCCCAAAACAAAGAAATACAAAAACATAGAAAAATGAACATAGAACGCCCACCCAACGTAACACCCTGGCCTAACCAAAATAAAGAACAAAAACCCCTCTCTATGGCCAGGGCGTTACATATTTCAAATACAATCGCAGGAAAAGTTGGAAAGCAAATGGGTCCTGCTGAAAAGAGAAGACTCTAATCCGTATGTTGTAGGCAACCAAAATATTTGACCAACTTCCAAATATTGTTTCACAAAGTAAAACAAGAGAGAGATAGGCTTTTGGCATGAACGCATTGGCCATCATTGGAAAGTATTTTTAGGACTATAATTTCCTCCTCATATTATAACCTACAATACAGTATGTGCATCTCCATACACCTAGGCCTAGGCTATTGATAGATTCAAGACATGGTCATTTTTATTGATCTCAGAATCTCAGTTTGTCAGTGTCAAAGTAGCCTGTCATTTTTATTATTTGTGCAGTATACAAGGATTATGCCAAAGTCTCCAGTCATGTAAAAGGACTTAGAATTGCATGAAGTGCGTTCATAAAAGGGCTGCATTTTTCGGGATCCTAGGCTACTAGGATCTTACCCATGTGTGCAACTTCTGTAAGTGTCTCTACTCTGTTGCTCTATGCCACTATGTAAATTCGATGATATGCATGCAATGCTTTATGAAGGGACAGCAGGTAGCCTAGTGGTTAGAGCGTTGGGCCACTAACCAAAAAGTTGCTAGATTGAATCCCTGAGCTGACAAGGTAAAAATCTGTCGTTCTGCCCCTGAACAAGGGAGTTAACCCACTGTTCCTAGGCCGTCACTGTAAATAAGAATTTATTCTTAACTGACTTGCCTAGCTAAAAAAATAAATACAAATTTAAAATTCTGAGAGACTTGGCAAAATGTCTCACATTAAGAGTGATGTATGTGCAATTAAGCCTTTGAGTCTCTGGTTTGGAGTGTTTGGTTTGGCCTGTTGTCAGCTGAAGACTGCTGCTGTCGACACTCTCCCTATCTTATTCACTCAATGGCAGCAAAGGCATTGTGCCACACAGCTAAAACTGGTACTCCTGGTTTGTGACGCCATTAGGCAGTTGCCATCTTTTTTAAGTACAGATACTTAGTACTTATCAACTCTGTTCACTTGGGTTATCAAGCTTTATCAGCAACTGATATTTGAACACCTTGGCTGTGTGAAGTCCTTTGGTAATTTTACTCTTTCAGAATAGGGGACATCCTTAGTAATGGGGGAACAATAGGCTTGAATGTGTTCGACTTCTGGGAAGATATTCCCACAGATATTTACAAGAATGACTTTCATTCAAATTTCTCTATGAGAAAGTTCAAGGTCATTTACTGCATTTCTATACAATTTACTTTAAAATGCTATTTGGAGAACAGCAAATTTTACCTGACTTATTCCATGTTAAGAAATCTGAGTGAGCGTTACCAGCAAAATCAATGGGGGCCCACTGGAGGTCAGGGCACCAGGTTACGTGCCCTGCAATGCCCGGTCGGTAATTAGTCCACGTTTACTACACGTTTAGATAGCTGTCTAGACTAACTAGATTCATTTACCAATCGAAAAAAGATTCACTGACATGAGCTAATTGAATGAATGAGTGACATACATCTCATGACCAAAAGTATGTGGACACCTGCTCGTTGAAAGTCTCATTCCAAAATCATGGGCAATAATATAGAGTTGTTTCCCACTTTGCTGCTATAACAGCCTCCACTATTTTGGGAAGGCTTTCCACTAGAGGTTGGAACATTGCTGCGGGGACTTGCTCCCATTCAGCCACAGGAGCATTAGTGAGGTCGGGCACTGATGTTAGCTGATTAGGCCTGGTGTTCCAATTCATCCCAAAGGTGTTCGATGGGGTTGAAGTCAGGGCTCTGTGCAGGCCAATCAAGTTCTTCCACACCGATCTCGACAAACCATTTCTGTATGGACCTCGCTTTGTGCACGGGGGAAATGTCATGCTGAAACAGGAAAGGACTTTCCCCAAACTGTTGCCACAACGTTGGAAGTGCATAATCGTCTAGAATGTAGCGTTAAGAATTCCCTTCACTGGATCTAAGGGACAATTTTTATGTGCTATGTGCTTCAGCACTCGACGATCCCGTTCTGTGAGCTTGTGTGATCTACCACTTTGTGGCTGAGCCGTTGTTGCTCCTTGATGTTTTCACTTCACAATAACAGCACTTACAGTTGACCGTGGAAGTTCTAGCAGGGCAGAAATTTGACGAACTGACTTGTTGGAAAGGTGACATCCTACGACGGTGCCGCGTTGAAAGTCAATGAGCTCTTCAGTAAGTACGTTCTACTGCCAATGTTTGTCTATGGAGATTGCATGGCTGTGTGCTCGGGTTTTATACACCTGTCAGCAATGGTGTGGCTGAAATAGCCAAATTCACAAATTTAAAGGGTGTCCACATACTTTTCTGTATATAGTGTGTTACACCAGGAAAACTACTTATGCACAACCATCTTCAAAATTGCACCTTGTGTATTCTACAATTCAACAGTGAGTTGAGACCCGGACTGAGTTCTTAAATGCATATACACTGGGTAAACCAAACATTAGGATCCATTCCACAGGGATGCTGGCCCATGTTCACACCAATGCTTCCCACGGCTGTATCAAGTTGGCTGGATGTCTTTTGGGTGGTGGACCATTCTTGATACACATCGGAAATGGTTGAGTGTGAAAAACCCAGCAGCGTTGCAGTTTTCTTGACACAAACCGGTGCGCCTGGCACCTACTACCATACCCCGTTCAAAGGCACTTAAATATTTTGTCTTGCCCATTCACCCTCTGAGTGGCATACATACACAATCCATGTCTCAATTGTCTCCTCCCCTTCATCTACACTGATTGAAGTGGATTTAACAAGTGACATCAATAAGGGATCATAGCTTTCACCTTTATTCAACTGGTCAGTCTATCTCATAGAAAGAGCAGGTGTTAATGTTTTGTATACACATCGCATTCAGAAAGTTTTTATACCCCTTGACTTATTCCCCAGAATTGTGTGTTACAGCCTGAATTAAAAATGCATTAAATGTATATTTTGTCTTACCCATCTACACACAAAAACACATAATGACAAAGTGAAAACATGTTTTTAAACATTTTTGCTAATTTATTGAAAATTAAATACAGAAATATCTAATTTACATACAGTACCAGTCAATAGTTTGGACACACCTACTCATTCAAGGTTTTTATTTTAATTTTACTATTTTCTACATTGTAAAAGAATATTGAAGACATCAAAACTATGAAATAACACATATGGAATCACGTAGTAACCAAAAAAGTGTTAAACATATTAAAACATATTTTAGATTTTAGATTCTTCAAAGTAGCTACCCTTTGCCTTGATGACAACATTCTCTTAACCAGCTTCATTAGGTAGTCACCTGGAATGCATTTTAATTAACAGGTGTGCCTTGTTAAAAGTTAATTTGGGGAATTTCTTTCCTTCTTAACGAGTTTGAGCCAACCAGGTGTGTTGTGACAAGCTAGGGGTATATATATATATATATATATATATATATATATATATATATATATATATATAGCATTTTCTTTTTTCTTTTTCTTATTAATTTGAATAAATTATCGAGGTCTGGACTCATATGTAGCTACGGCCCTGAAAGCAAGCCTCTCATGTCTATCCAACTTGCCTTCCTCATCATTATGAGGTATGAATCCTATTAGCAAGGGTTGCATGGTACTATTTTATTTTGATTATATTTTCCATTCTCAAGAAAACATTGTTGCAGTGTCAGTAATGACAAACTGGAGTGGGTCTACCCCCTCTCCTGCAATGTTGTGTGTGGTTGTGAGCGTGGCTGTGTGTGTATGTGTGTGTGTGTGGTGTGTGTGTGTGTGTGTGTGTGTGTGTGTGTGTGTGTGTGTGTGTGTGTGTGTGTATGTGTGTGTGTGTGTGTGTGCGCGTGTGTGTGCGTGCATGTGTATGTTTGACAGGCGGGGGTACCTGAGGGAGGGCTGTGCCCGCTATCATCCTGGGGTATGCCTGCAGGGTAGAGAGGCACGTGTCAGCCCCATCTATCTATCTGTAGACAGCATCATTGATATTCTGAGAGATGCCCAATAGTAGTAGCAGCAGTAGCAGCAGCTATAGTAGCAGCAGTAGCACCAGCTATAGTAGCAGCAGTAGCACCAGCTATAGTAGCAGCAGTAGCACCAGCAGTAGCAGCAGCTGTAGTAGCAGCAGTAGCACCAGCTATAGTAGCAGCAGTAGCACCAGCTATAGTAGCAGCAGTAGCACCAGCAGTAGCACCAGCTATAGTAGCAGCAGTAGCACCAGCAGTAGCACCAGCTATAGTAGCAGCAGTAGCATCAGCAATAGTAGCAGCTATAGTAGCAACAGTAGCACCAGCAGTAGCACCAGCAGTAACACCAGCAGTAGCACCAGCTATAGTAGCAGCAGTAGCACCAGCAATAGTAGCAGCAGTAGCAGCAGCAGTAGCACCAGCAATAGTAGCAGCAGTAGCACCAGCAGTAGCACCAGCTATAATAGTAGCAGTAGCACCAGCAGTAGCACCAGCAATAGTAGCAGCAGTAGCAGCAGCTATAGTAGCAGCAGTAGCACCAGCAGTAGCACCAGCAATAGTAGCAGCAGTAGCACCAGCGGTAGCACCAGCTATAGTAGCAGCAGTAGCAGCAGCAGTAGCACCAGCTATAGTAGCAGCAGTAGCACCAGCAGTAGCACCAGCAGTAGCACCAGCTATAGTAGCAGCAGTAGCACCAGCAGTAGCACCAGCAATAGTAGCAGCAGTAGCACCAGCAGTAGCAGCAGCTATAGTAGCAACAGTAGCAGCAGCAATAGCAGCAGCAGTAGCACCAGCTATAGTAGCAGCAGTAGCACCAGCAGTAGCAGCAGCTATAGTAGCAACAGTAGCAGCAGCAGTAGCACCAGCTATAGTAGCAGCAGTAGCACCAGCAGTAGCACCAGCTATAATAGTAGCAGTAGCACCAGCAGTAGCACCAGCAATAGTAGCAGCAGTAGCAGCAGCTATAGTAGCAGCAGTAGCACCAGCAGTAGCACCAGCAATAGTAGCAGCAGTAGCACCAGCAGTAGCAGCAGCTATAGTAGCAACAGTAGCAGCAGCAGTAGCAGCAGCAGTAGCACCAGCTATAATAGAAGCAGTAGCACCAGCAGTAGCAGCAGCTATAGTAGCAACAGTAGCAGCAGCAGTAGCAGCAGCAGTAGCACCAGCTATAGTAGAAGCAGTAGCACCAGCAGTAGCACCAGCTATAGTAGCAGCAGTAGCACCAGCTATAGTAGCACCAGCTATAGTAGCAGCAGTAGCACCAGCAGTAGCAGCAGCTATAGTAGCAACAGTAGCAGCAGCAGTAGCAGCAGCAGCTGTAGTAGCAGCAGTGGTAGCAGCAGTAGCACCAGCAGTAGCAGCAGCTATAGTAGCAACAGTAGCAGCAGCAGTAGCAGCAGCTGTAGTAGCAGCAGTGGTAGCAGCAGTAGTAGTAGTAGTAGCAGACGTACTCCTCACTGCACAGCAGAGAAGATACAAAGAGAGAGACTGAGAACAGTAGAGCTTATCAGTGTCTCTGGGATTAATCAGAAAGTCAAACACATAGCTATGCACGAATGCACACATACATGCACGTACACATGCACACACACATCAGAGAGAGAGACACACACACACACATGCACATACACGGTGTTTGCAAATGCATAATTTCATGTTGCCCATGTTTCAGATAGTTTTTTTGCAGATACTAAATTCAGGTAATATATTCAACAAGTCACATCTTTTAGAGCACACAGACAGGCACACACACACACACACACACACACACACACACACAGGGACATACATTGACTCACACACAGACGCACACACACAGAGCTGTCCCAGCCACCACAGCAGGGGGGATCTGATTTGAATAAAGAGCAGGACTAAGTGACAAATGCCAAATGCTAGAAAATGTCACCATCAACAATGACACAAAGGCTTCTCCATTTGATGTGCCTATATCATGTCAAAAATTGAAAAGGCTGGCCAGAAATGTCCTACACAACAAGCCCAGCGGAATGCAAGGGACGGACATATTGACAAACACAGACACACAGTAACACATGAATCATACACACAGTAACACATGAATCAGACACACAGTAACACATGAATCAGACACACAGTAACACATGAATCAGACACACAGTAACACATGAATCATACACACAGTAACACATGAATCATACACACAGTAACATATGAATCAGCACACAGTAACACCTGAATCAGACA
>NC_042989.1:28375987-28395987 GCF_901001165.1 Salmo trutta
GCTGTTCCCCACATGCTTCAAGAGGGCCACCAGTGTTCCTGTTCCCAAGAAAGCTAAGGTAACTGAGCTAAATGACTACCGCCCCGTAGCACTCACTTCCGTCATCATGAAGTGCTTTGAGAGACTAGTCAAGGACCATATCACCTCCACCCTACCTGACACCCTAGACCCACTCCAATTTGCTTACCGCCCTAATAGGTCCACAGACGACGCAATCGCAATCACACTGCCCTAACCCATCTGGACAAGAGGAATACTTATGTAAGAATGCTGTTCATCAACTACAGCTCAGCATTTAACACCATAGTACACTCCAAACTCGTCATTAAGCTCGAGACCCTGGGTCTCAACCCCGCCCTGTGCAACTGGGTCCTGGACTTCCTGACGGGCTGCCCCCAGGTGGTGAGGGTAGGTAACAACATCTCCACCCTGCTGATCCTCAACACTGGGCCCCACAAGGGTGCGTTCTCAGCCCTCTCCTGTACTCCCTGTTCACCCATGACTGCGTGGCCATGCACGCCTCCAACTCAATCATCAAGTTTGCAGATGACACTACAGTGGTAGGCTTGATTACCAACAACGACGAGACGGGCTACAGGGAGGAGGTGAGGGCCCTCGGAGTGTGGTGTCAGGAAAACAACCTCTCACTCAATGTCAACAAAAGAAAGGAGATGATCGTGGAGTTCAGGAAACAGCAGAGGGAGCAGCCCCCTATCCACATCGATGGGACAGTAGTGGTTGGTGGAAAGTTTTAAGTTCCTCGGCGTACACATCCCGGACAAACTGAAATGGTCCACCCACACAGACAGCGTGGTGAAGAAGGCGCAGCAGCTCCTCCTCAACCTCAGGAGGCTGAAGAAATTCGGCTTGTCACAAAAAACAATCACAAACTTTTACAGATGCACAATCGAGAGCATTCTGTCGGGCTGTATCACCGCCTGTTACGGCAACTGCTCCGCCCACAACCGTAAGGCTCTCCAGAGGGTAGTGAGGTCTGCACAACGCATCACCGGGGGCAAACTACCTGCCCTCCAGGACACCTACACCACCCCATGTCACAGGAAGGCCAAAAAGATCATCAAGGACCACAACCACCAGAGCCACTGCCTGTTCACCCTGCTATCATCCAGAAGGCGAGGTCAGTACATGTGTATCAAAGCGGGAACCGAGAGATTGAAAAACAGCTTCTATCTCAAGGCCATCAGACTGTTAAACAGCCATCACTAACATTGAGTTTTTTTTAAATGTATTTATTTGACCTTTATTTAACCAAGTAGGCCAGTTGAGGACAAGTTCTCATTTACAATTGCGACCTGGCTAAGATAAAGCAAAGCAGTTCGACACATACAACAACACAGAGTTACACATGGAGTAAAACAAACATACAGTCAATAATACAGTAGAAAAATAAGTCTATATACAATGTGAGCAAATGAGGTGAGATAAGGGAGGTAAAGGCAAAAAAGGCCATGGTGGCAAAGTAAATACAATATAGCAAGTAAAACACTGGAATGGTAGATTTGTAGTGGAAGAAAGTGCAAAGTAGAAATAGAAATAATGGGGTGCAAAGGAGCAAAATAAATAAATAAATACAGTAGGGGAAGAGGTAGTTGTTTGGGCTAAATTATAGATGGGCTATTTACAGGTGCAGTGATCTGTGAGCTGCTCTGACAGCTGGTACTTAAAGCTAGTGAGGGAGATAAGTGTTTCCAGTTTCAGAGATTTTTGTAGTTCGTTCCAGTCATTGGCAGCAGAGAACTGGAAGGAGAGGCAGCCAAAGGAGGAATTGGCTTTGGGGGTGACCAGAGAGATATACCTGCTGGAGCACGTGCTACAGGTGGGTGCTGCTATGGTGACCAGTGAGCTGAGATAAGGGGGGACTTTACCTAGCAGGGTCTTGTAGATAACCTGGAGCCAGTGGGTTTGGCGACGAGTATGAAGCGAGGGCCAGCCAACGAGAGCGTACAGGTCGCAGTGGTGGGTAGTATATGGGGCTTTGGTGACAAAACGGATGGCACTGTGATAGACTGCATCCAGTTTATTGAGTAGGGTATTGGAGGCTATTTTGTAAATTACATTGCCGAAGTCGAGGATCGGTTGGATGGTCAGTTTTACGAGGGTATGTTTGGCAGCATGAGTGAAGGATGCTTTGTTGCGAAATAGTTAGCCAATTCTAGATTTAACTTTGGATTGGAGATGTTTGATGTGAGTCTGGAAGGAGAGCTTACAGTCTAACCAGACACCTAGGTATTTGTAGTTGTCCACATATTCTAAGTAAGAACCGTCGTGATGCTGGACGGGCGGGCAGGTACGGGAAGCGATCGGTTGAAGAGCATGCATTTAGTTTTACTAGTATTTAAGAGCAGTTGGAGGCCACGGAAGGAGAGCTGTATGGCATTGAAGCTCGTCTGGAGGGTAGTTAACACAGTGTCCAAAGAAGGGCCAGAAGTATACAGAATGGCGTCGTCTGTGTAGAGATGGATCAGAGACTCACCAGCAGGAAGAGAAACATCATTGATGTATACAGAGAAAAGAGTTGGCCCAAGAATTGAACCCTGTGGCACCCCCATAGAGACTGCCAGAGGCCCGGACAACAGGCCATCTGATCTGACACATTGAACTCTATCAGAGAAGTAGTTGGTGAACCAGGCGAGGCAATCATTTGAGAAAACAAGGCTATTGAGTCTGCCGATGAGGATGTGGTGATTGACATAGTCGACAACCTTGGCCAGGTCAATGAATACGGCAGCACAGTATTGTTTCTTATCGATGGCGGTTACGCGTGGCTGTGGTGCACCCATGACCAGCTCTGAAACCAGATTGCATAGCGGAGAAGGTGCGGTGGGATTCGAAATGGTCGGTAATCTGTTTGTTGACTTGGCTTTTGAAGACCTTAGGAAGGCAGGGTAGGATAGATATAGGTCTGTAGCAGTTTGGGTCAAGAGTGTCCCCTCCTTTGAAGAGGGGGATGACAGCAGCTGCTTTCCAATCTTTGGGAATCTCAGACGACACGAAAGAGAGCTTGAACAGGCTAGTAATAGGGGTTGCAACAATTTCGGCAGATAATTTTAGAAAGGGTCCAGATTGTCTAGCCCGGCTGATTTGTAGGGGTCCAGATTTTGCAGCTCTTTCAGAACATCAGCTGACTGGATTTGGGAGAAGGAGAAATGGGGAAGGCTTGGGCGAGTAGCTGTGGGGGGTGCAGTGCTGTTTACAGCGGTAGGGGTAGCCAGGTGGAAAGCATGGCCAGCTGTAGAAAAATGCTTATTGGAATTCTCAATTATAGTGGATTTATCAGAGGTGACAGAGTTTCCTATCCTCAGTGCAGTGGGTAGCTGGGAGGAGGTGTTCTTATTCTCCATGGACTTTACAATGTCCCAGAAGTTATTTGAGTTTGTGTTGCAGGAAGCAAATTTCTGCTTGAAAAAGCTAGCCTTGGCTTTTCTAACTGCCTGTGTATATTGGTTTATAACTTCCGTGAAAATGTGCATATCACGGGGGCTGTTCGATGCTGATGCAGAACGCCACAGGATGTTTTTGTGTTGGTTAAGGGCAGTCAGGTCTGGAGAGAACCAAGGGCTATATCTGTTCCTGGTTCTAAATTTCTTGAATGGGGCATGCTTATTTAAGATGGTGAGGAAGGCATTGAAAAAAAATAACCAGGCATCCTCTACTGACGGGATGAGGTCAATTTCCTTCCAGGATTCCCGGGCCAGGTCGATTAGAAAGGCTTGCTCACTGAAATGTTTCAGGGAGTGTTTGACAGTGATGAGTGGAGGTCGTTTGACCGCTGACCCATTACGGATGCAGGCAATGAGGCAGTGATCGCTGAGATCTTGGTTGAAAACAGCAGAGGTGTATTTAGAGGGCAAGTTGGTTAGGATGATATCTATGAGGGTGCCCGTGTTTAAGGCGTTGGGGTGGTACCTGGTAGGTTCATTGATCATTTGTGTGAGATTGAGGGCATCAAGCTTAGATTGTAGGATGGCTAGGGTGTTAAGCATGTCGCAGATTAGGTCACCTAGCAGCACGAGCTCTGAAGATAGATGGGGGGCAATCAGTTCACATATGGTGTCCAGAGCACAGCTGGGGGCAGAGGGTGGTCTATAGCAGGCGGCAACGGTGAGAGACTTGTTTTTAGAGAGATGGATTTTTAAAAGCAGAAGTTCAAATTGTTTGGGTACAGACCTGGATAGTATGACAGAACTCTGCAGGCTATCTCTGCTGTAGATTGCAACACCGCCCCCTTTGGCCGTTCTATCTTGTCTGAATATGTTGTAGTTAGGGATGAAGATTTCAGAGTTTTTGGTGGACTTCCTAAGCCAGGATTCAGACACGGCTAGGACATCCGGGTTGGCAGAGTGTGCTAAAGCAGTGAATAAAACAAACTTAGGGAGAAGGCTTCTAATGTTAACATGCATGAAACCAAGGCTATTACGGTTACAGAAGTCATCAAAAGAGAGCGCCTGGGGAATAGGAGTAGAGCTAGGCACTGCAGGGCCTGGATTCACCTCTACATCCCCAGAGGAACAGAGGAGCACTAGGATAAAGGTACGGCTAAAAGCTATGAGAATTGGTCATCTATGACCCCCAGAATAGAGAGTAAAAGGAGCAGGTTTCTGGGGCGATAAAATAGCTTCAAGGTATAATGTACAGACAAAGGTATGGTAGGATGTGAATACAGTGGAGGTAAACCTAGGCATTGAGTGATGATGAGAGAGATATTGTCTCTAGAAACATTATTGAAACCAGAAGATGTCATAGCATGTGTGGGTGGTGGAACTGAAAGGTTGGATAAGGTATAATGAGCAGGGCTAGAGGCTCTACAGTGAAATAAGCCAATAAACACTAACCAGAACAGCAATGGACAAGGCATATTGACATTAAGGAGAGGCATGCTTAGCCAAGTGATCATAAGGGTCCCGTGGGATTCAGACAGCTAGCCGGGCCATAGGTAGAAAGCTGGCGGAAGATGGAGGGAGGTCTGTTTTTAGCCACCTCGTGCGTTTCCATCTGTAGATTAGTGGGGTTCCGTGTGGTAGGGGGTACCAGTCCAATTGGCAAAATAGTTATAGTTATAGTGGCCCAAGAAAATTGTCCGAGTGGCTGCTGCCAACATACTTGTCATGACTGTCCTGATCAGGTCAGGGTACAGGAGACCACCACCCTACAGATTATCTCCCAAACCCCCAACAGAGGAGGAGAGATCTAGGGGTCTGAAGATGTGGGGGTTTTATGACCCCTCACCCCCATGATAAACCTTAGGCCACAGAGAAATTCCTTTGTCCTCACAATGGAGAACTGGCCTCAGAACATTAAACATGCAATAAAGGGACTTTGGAACAATGGTTTCCGTCAGCCACAATGGTGGTCATGACGAGAGGTGGAATATGAAAATGTATGTAACTTTTGTGTTGTTATTAAAGGTTAAGAGATGACGTTATTATGAAAACATTTTACCTTTAAGAGTTTTCCCAGTATATGCCTGATGTTTATACATTGTACGTTGTGTGGAAAATATCCAAATCAAAGAGAATGTTTTGGTAAAGATGAGATGTGAAGTTAGTGTCTAAAATAGGATTTTAGTCAAATCTAGGCCTTGTCCCTTAACTTGGTCCGCCCAGAGAATTGCCCTAAAGGCGGTTACGCCCACTTCTGACCCGAGGGTATAAGACAGGAGAGTGAAGAATTAACATGCAGACTAAGTGACCCAAGCTGCAGCGAAGGTCCAACAAAGTCAACGAACCCAAAACGAAACACAAGGTTGAAGACAAAGAAATCTTTTTTCTACACGAGCTACGGACGAGTAGCTGTGTCTAAGCGGGTGAATTCAAGCCGAACCACCCAGCCTCCACTCTCCATTGAATCGTGGTATCTACACTGTTCGAGTCCTAAGCTGTGAGCTCTGAGCTACAGAGCTGTCTGTCCTCAGAAGACCCCTTTCAGAGCAAGGGCGAGGGATCAGACCACTAAGCCAAGAAGGACACTGACATCGTGAGGACAACCAGAGAGTTGCGCCGGAGAAGTGCGTCATTGAGAAGCCTAAACGACCCACGCGGAGCTTCCCACCTGAGACCTCCAACACGTAATTACATCATTATATTCTGACCCATAAGAGCGGCAGTTCGGGGCAAGGCTAGGTTTAAATAAGCATAGCTGACAGATGAACCCAAATGTATATTTCTCTCGTGTACTTTCTTTGTTTCTCTCTCTTTTAAATCCCCATTTTGGGTAACACGTGCCATAGTGTGTTGGCCCGTTATACTAAGTCCTAATCAATAGCCTAGACTGTGTTTTGTGTATGTGTATTTTTATCATCATTTTAGCTTGCTAGTAAATAAATAATCAACTAAGATTGGCGTGGTAAACTCATTGGTGTAGCCCGGGTTCGTGCAGATTCCCGGATTATGTGACGTTCAGACATGAGACTAGAGGTTGATTAATTTAGTGACTGTTGTAAAATCGATATTCTGATATTCTTTGAGTTAATTTGGGAAATAGAAACTCAATCAAACTAATTTTCCCATGGTGCCCCAGGTTAATGAGTTAATAATTGCTTGATTCATTGCTTAATTCATTTAATCGCGCAATTATAAACCGTTAATCATTCGATGAGCAACAGTCGTCACATTAACCAATACAACGTCACGACATACTGTATCAACTCTAGCCACTTTAATAATGGAAAAATTGATGTAATAAATGTATCACTAGCCACTTTAAACATGGCCACTTTATATAATGTTTACATACCCTACATTACTCATCTCATATGTATATACTGTACTCTATACCATCTACTGCATCTTGACTATGCCGTTCAGCCATCACTCATTCATTTATTTGTATGTACATATTCTTATTCATTCCTTTACACTTGTGTGTATAAGGTAGTTGTTGTGAAATTGTTAGGTTAGATTACTTGTTAGATATTACTGCATGGTCGGAACTAGAAGCACAAGCATTTCGCTACACTCGCATTAACATCTGCTAACCATGTGTATGTGACAAATTAAATTTGATTTGATTTGACCCTGGAACTGACCCTGTATATAGCTACTGACCCTGGAACTGACCCTGTATATAGCTACTGACCCTGGAACTGAACCTGTATATAGCTACTGACCCTGGAACTGACCGTGTATATAGCTACTGACCCTGGAACTGAACCTGTATATAGCTACTGACCCTGGAACTGACCGTGTATATAGCTACTGACCCTGGAACTGACCCTGTATATAGCTACTAACCCTGGAACTGACTCTGTATATAGCTACTGACCCTGGAACTGACTCTGTATATAGCTACTGACCCTGGAACTGACTCTGTATATAGCTACTGACCCTGGAACTGACCCTGTACATAGCTACTGACCCTGGAACTGAACCTGTATATAGCTACTGACCCTGGAACTGACCCTGTATATAGCTACTGACCCTGGAACTGACCCTGTATATAGCTACTGACCCTGGAACTGACCCTGTATATAGCTACTGACCCTGGAACTGAACCTGTATATAGCTACTGACCCTGGAACTGACCGTGTATATAGCTACTGACCCTGGAACTGACCCTGTATATAGCTACTGACCCTGGAACTGACTCTGTATATAGCTACTGACCCTGGAACTGACTCTGTATATAGCTACTGACCCTGGAACTGACTCTGTATATAGCTACTGACCCTGGAACTGACTCTGTATATAGCTACTGACCCTGGAACTGACTCTGTATATAGCTACTGACCCTGGAACTGACTCTGTATATAGCTACTGACCCTGGAACTGAACCTGTATATAGCTACTGACCCTGGAACTGACTCTGTATATAGCTACTGACCCTGGAACTGAACCTGTACATAGCTACTGACCCTGGAACTGACTCTGTATATAGCTACTGACCCTGGAACTGACTCTGTATATAGCTACTGACCCTGGAACTGACTCTGTATATAGCTACTGACCCTGGAACTGACCCTGTACATAGCTACTGACCCTGGAACTGACTCTGTATATAGCTACTGACCCTGGAACTGACTCTGTATATAGCTACTGACCCTGGAACTGACCCTGTATATAGCTACTGACCCTGGAACTGACTCTGTATATAGCTACTGACCCTGGAACTGAACCTGTATATAGCTACTGACCCTGGAACTGACTCTGTATATAGCTACTGACCCTGGAACTGACTCTGTATATAGCTACTGACCCTGGAACTGACTCTGTATATAGCTACTGACCCTGGAACTGACCCTGTACATAGCTACTGACCCTGGAACTGACCCTGTATATAGCTACTGACCCTGGAACTGACTCTGTATATAGCTACTGACCCTGGAACTGACCCTGTACATAGCTACTGACCCTGGAACTGACCCTGTACATAGCTACTGACCCTGGAACTGACTCTGTATATAGCTACTGACCCTGGAACTGACCCTGTATATAGCTACTGACCCTGGAACTGAACCTGTATATAGCTACTGACCCTGGAACTGAACCTGTATATAGCTACTGACCCTGGAACTGACCCTGTATATAGCTACTGACCCTGGAACTGACTCTGTATAAAGCTACTGACCCTGGAACTGACTCTGTATATAGCTACTGACCCTGGAACTGACCATGTATATAGCTACTGACCCTGGAACTGACCCTGTATATAGCTACTGACCCTGGAACTGACTCTGTATATAGCTACTGACCCTGGAACTGACTCTGTATATAGCTACTGACCCTGGAACTGACTCTGTATATAGCTACTGACCCTGGAACTGACTCTGTATATAGCTACTGACCCTGGAACTGACCATGTATATAGCTACTGACCCTGGAACTGACCCTGTATATAGCTACTGACCCTGGAACTGACTCTGTATATAGCTACTGACCCTGGAACTGACTCTGTATATAGCTACTGACCCTGGAACTGACCCTGTATATAGCTACTGACCCTGGAACTGACCCTGTATATAGCTACTGACCCTGGAACTGACCCTGTATATAGCTACTGACCCTGGAACTGAACCTGTATATAGCTACTGACCCTGGAACTGACTCTGTATATAGCTACTGACCCTGGAACTGACTCTGTATATAGCTACTGACCCTGGAACTGACTCTGTATATAGCTACTGACCCTGGAACTGAACCTGTATATAGCTACTGACCCTGGAACTGACCATGTATATAGCTACTGACCCTGGAACTGACCCTGTATATAGCTACTGACCCTGGAACTGACTCTGTATATAGCTACTGACCCTGGAACTGACCCTGTATATAGCTACTGACCCTGGAACTGACCCTGTATATAGCTACTGACCCTGGAACTGACTCTGTATATAGCTACTGACCCTGGAACTGACTCTGTATATAGCTACTGACCCTGGAACTGACCATGTATATAGTTACTGACCCTGGAACTGACTCTGTATATAGCTACTGACCCTGGAACTGACTCTGTATATAGCTACTGACCCTGGAACTGACCCTGTATATAGCTACTGACCCTGGAACTGACCCTGTATATAGCTACTGACCCTGGAACTGACTCTGTATATAGCTACTGACCCTGGAACTGACTCTGTATATAGCTACTGACCCTGGAACTGACCCTGTATATAGTTACTGACCCTGGAACTGACTCTGTATATAGCTACTGACCCTGGAACTGACTCTGTATATAGCTACTGACCCTGGAACTGACCCTGTATATAGCTACTGACCCTGGAACTGACTCTGTATATAGCTACTGACCCTGGAACTGAACCTGTATATAGCTACTGACCCTGGAACTGACTCTGTATATAGCTACTGACCCTGGAACTGACTCTGTATATAGCTACTGACCCTGGAACTGACTCTGTATATAGCTACTGACCCTGGAACTGTCCCTGTATATAGCTACTGACCCTGGAACTGACCCTGTATATAGCTACTGACCCTGGAACTGACCCTGTATATAGCTACTGACCCTGGAACTGACTCTGTATATAGCTACTGACCCTGGAACTGACTCTGTATATAGCTACTGATCCTGGAACTGACTCTGTATATAGCTACTGACCCTGGAACTGACTCTGTATATAGCTACTGACCCTGGAACTGACCCTGTATATAGCTACTGACCCTGGAACTGACTCTGTATATAGCTACTGACCCTGGAACAGTCCCTGTATATAGCTACTGACCCTGGAACTGTCCCTGTATATAGCTACTGACCCTGGAACTGACCCTGTATATAGCTACTGACCCTGGAACTGACTCTGTATATAGCTACTGACCCTGGAACTGACTCTGTATATAGCTACTGACCCTGGAACTGTCCCTGTATATAGCTACTGACCCTGGAACTGTCCCTGTATATAGCTAACTTACTTTCCCGTGTTCTTCTTATTTCTATTTCTCGTGTTTCTTTTTTTTCTAACTATTGATATTGATTACTGAATTGTTGGGAAAGAGCAAGAAAGACATTTCACTATACTTGTGCACGTGACAATAAAAACTTGAAACTACTTCCAAAGCGCATAATAACTTGACACTGTTTGAAGACAGCCAGCACGGTTGTGAGGATCATTGTGAATAGTGTCTACTTGACCAATCCCTTTTAACATTTACCCCATCACTCTGAATGCTATTATCAGTCACATACTGTCCATCCAGACCTGTTGGCTTCTCTTCCTCACAATGGTGGAATTAAGTGTTCTAAAGGGTCTGTTGCAAGCAGGTTTCAAGTTTTAATGTCACGTGCACAAACACAGTGAAATCCGTGGAGCTTTCTGAGGGGAGGATGGCTCATAATAATGTCTGGAACGGAGCAAATGGAATGGTATTAAACACCTGGAAACCATGTATTTGATGTATTTGATACCATTCCACTGATTCCTCTCCAGTCATTACCATGAGCCAGTCCTCCCCAATTAATGTGCCACCAACCTCCTGTGAGTGAAATGTCTTTCTTGCAAGCTCTAAACCCAACAATGCAGTAATCAATATCCATGTAGTACTAGACATACCACAAGGTAGAACAAAGCAGTCAACTTTATGTGTGTTCCATACCTTCTCCTATCTTCCCTTCAGTCAACTTTATGTGTTCCATACCTTCTCCTATCTTCCCTTCAGTCAACTTTATGTGTGTTCCATACCTTCTCCTATCTTCCCTTCAGTTAACTTTGTGTGTTCCATACCTTCTCCTATCTTCCCTTCAGTTAACTTTATGTGTGTTCCATACCTTCTCCTATCTTCCCTTCAGTTAACTTTATGTGTGTTCCATACCTTCTCCTATCTTCCCTTCAGTCAACTTTATGTGTGTTCCATACCTTCTCCTATCTTCCCTTCAGTCAACTTTATGTGTGTTCCATACCTTCTATCTTCCCTTCAGTCAACTTTATGTGTGTTCCATACCTTCTCCTATCTTCTCTTCAGTCAACTTTATGTGTGTTCCATACCTTCTCCTATCTTCCCTTCAGTCAACTTTATGTGTGTTCCATACCTTCTCCTATCTTCCCTTCAGTTAACTTTATGTGTGTTCCATACCTTCTCCTATCTTCCCTTCAGTTAACTTCTTGTCTTTACTTCAAGTTGTAATATATGTTGATTTGAGGTTGTTCATGCGGTGGGGAAGGGATAAATCCAACGAGCGTGCACACACGCGCGCGCACACACACGCACACACATTCCTCTACAGTCTCATCATCCACTTTTTTTCACACATTAGGATGAGTGAAGAGCACTACACACACACACACACACACACACACACACACACACACACACACACACACACACACGCACACACACACACACACACACGCACACGTGCACACAAACTCCTTTTGAGGCATATAATAACATCTCAGCACACATTTACAGAACGAGGGAGCTCTTGTCTGGAGAGATGAAGAGAAGAGAGGGAGGAAGCGAGAGAGAGAGAGAGAGATGGAGTAGTTGTGGTTGTTGTAGATGATTATTTGCTGTTTATGCGAGGGGCCTGCGTGAGACAATCACTTCAAGTGCCCTCCAATCAGGGCCTGAGTACAGTGGCGAGGGGTGGGGGTTGGGGCGAGACCTAACGAACCCTCTACCCTCCTACCCTCGCTCTCCTCTTCTCTCCACTCCTCTGTCCACTCCGTCACTTCCCTCCACTCCACTCTGCAGTACTCTTCATTCCATTCCATTGTGCCACTGAGCCCAAGGGCAAAGCCCTCTCTCTTTCCTCCACTCTCCTCCTTTCTCTACCCCTCCCTCTCTTCTCCCTCTACACCCTCTTTCTGCACCAGGGGATTCAGGCAGCAAGTTTAAAGAATAAAAGGCCTCACTGAAACTTGTGTGAAAGAGAAAGAGAGTGAGAGAGAGAAACAGAGAGAAAGAGAGAGAGAGAGAGAGGAAGAGAGAGAGAGGAAGAGAGAGAGAGAGGAAGAGAGAGGAAGAGAGAAAGAGAGACAGACACAGAGAGAAAGAGAGAGAGAGGAAGAGAGCGAGAGAAATAAACAGAGAGAACGTTTAGAATAAGGAGTCATGTGGCCTCCCCTGTGGCACAGCGGTCTAAGGCACTGCATCGCTTGAGGCATTACTACAGACCCAGGTTCGATCCCGGGCTGTATCGCAACCGGCCGCAATCGTGAGTCCCATAGGGCGGAGCACAATTGGCCCAGCATCGTCCGTGTTAGGGGAGGGTTTGGTCGGGGCTCATCGCGCTCTGGCGACTTCTTGTGGCGGGCCGGGCGGCTGCAGGCTAACCTCGTCGTCAGTTGAACTGCGTTTCCTCTGACACATTTGTGCGGCTGGCTTCTGGGTTAAGCGAGCGGGTGTTAAGAAGCTTGGCGAGTCATGTTTTGGAGGACGCATGACTCAGACTTCGCCATTCCGAGCCCATTGGGGAGTTACAGCGATGAGAGAGGATCGAAATTGGGGAGAAAAAGGGGTACAATACATTTATTTTTTTTAAGTTACCGGAGTTAGAAAAAGACAATGAAGGGGCTAATGAGAGAGATATGGAACGATAGAGACATTTGTTCTCTTCTGACCGGGGTCATCAGTGTGTGATCTGTGACAACACTGTGACCTGCTCTTCGTGTCACCTCTGACCTTCAGCCCAGCCTCTACGACCAGGAGTTTTACGACCCGACCATGTTTGCTTACAAACGCGTCTCCAACAGTGCAATGACGCGTGTTTACCCCAGTGTTGAAGGCGAGACACGGTCCACCGGTCGCCCCTCGCTGTCCCTCTCGCTCTCCTCCTTGTTCTTAATGGTAAACTAACAGATTGTAAACATGCTGCTAGCACTTCTCTCCCTCTCTCTCTCTACCCCCCTCCTTCCCTCACTCTCTCTCTCTCTCTCTCTACCCCCCTCCTTCCCTCACTCTCTCTCTCTCTCTCTCTCTACCCCCTCCTTCCCTCACTCTCTCTCTCTCTCTCTACCCCCTCCTTCCCTCACTCAATATCTATTTTTTCTGGGGGTATTTTTTAAACAATGTCCTTCATGTTAGAGTGGTTACTGCAGCAGAAGGACATCATTAGCGCCGTGGTTAAACTGTAATTTACACCATTAGAGAGGCAGGAGCCAATTTTATTGGCTAGTAAATTTCAGCTCTGAAATATTTAGACCATATGGCTCAATTTGTGTAATAACCTTAATTTCTGCACCCTTCAGGTCCTGGTGGCTGCTGGGCCTGGCTGGCTGGCGGAGTGAGGAGCGTATACACACACACACACACACACACACACACACACACACACACACACACACACACACACACACACACACACACACACACACACACACACACACACACACACACACACAGTGCTAGACAGTAGCAGTAGCTGCATCAGATTAATGCAGTGTCAGGTTGTCTTTGGGTGAATGCGTGCGAGCAGCAACCAGATGGTCCCGGGGCTGATGACTGTCAGGGGTCCTGATCTGATCAATCGCATGTATTAATACATCTCCCTTCACCAGGGGCCCCAGGGGCCCTACACACAACATCTGGAGAGGAGGGAGGAAGGAGGGAGGCGGAAGAGGAGGAGAGGGGTATTGTGTAGGAATGTATATGTCCAGTATTAATACATCTGACTTCATCAGGGGTCCAGGGACCCCAACACAACATCAGGATGAAGAAGGAAGGAGGGAGGGGAAAGAAAAAAGGAGGGAGGGAGGATAGTGTGACTAAGTTAAGTGGAGAGTAGAGAGAAGAGAGAGGGAGAGAATGATGAGAAAAAGAGGGAGAGCTAAAGGGAGTATATAGTAAAGAGAGAAAGAGGGAGAGCTAGTGGGAGGATACAGCAAGGAGAGAAAGAGGGAGAGCTAGTGGGAGGATATAGTAAGGAGAGATAGAGGGAGGGCTAGTGGGAGGATATAGTAAGGAGAGAAAGAGGGAGAGCTAGTGGGAGGATATAGTAAGGAGAGAAAGAGGGAGAGCTAGTGGGAGGATATAGTAAGGAGAGAAAGAGGGAGGGCTAGTGGGAGGATATAGTAAGGAGAGAAAGAGGGAGGGCTAGTGGGAGGATATAGTAAGGAGAGAAAGAGGGAGGGCTAGTGGGAGGATATAGTAAGGAGAGAAAGAGGGAGGGCTAGTGGGAGGATATAGTAAGGAGAGAAAGAGGGAGAGCTAGTGGGAGGATATAGTAAGGAGAGAAAGAGGGAGGGCTAGTGGGAGGATATAGTAAGGAGAGAAAGAGGAGAGCTAGTGGAGGATATAGTAAGGAGAGAAAGAGGGAGGGCTAGTGGGAGGATATAGTAAGGAGAGAAAGAGGGAGAGCTAGTGGGAGGATATAGTAAGGAGAGAAAGAGGGAGGGCTAGTGGGAGGATATAGTAAGGAGAGAAAGAGGGAGAGCTAGTGGGAGGATATAGTAAGGAGAGAAAGAGGGAGAGCTAGTGGGAGGATATAGTAAGGAGAGAAAGAGGGAGGGCTAGTGGGAGGATATAGTAAGGAGAGAAAGAGGGAGGGCTAGTGGGAGGATATAGTAAGGAGAGAAAGAGGGAGGGCTAGTGGGAGGATATAGTAAGGAGAGAAAGAGGGAGAGCTAGTGGGAGGATATAGCAAGGAGAGAAAGAGGGAGAGCTAGTGGGAGGATACAGCAAAGACAGAAAGAGGCTGGATCTGGAATAGGAAGTGAGGAGTGAATAGGTGTTACTTTAGCATCTCTAGATTGGTGTGCAGTATGTGTGTGTGTGTGTGTAACCGCGGTCTGCCTGGCGGGCGCAGGGTTCTGGCGGACCAGACCGCCTGCGTTCTGTACCCTCATTCTATCCGATCGCCATGACGACCCCATTAATCATCCACAGGAGCTCCCAGCCCAGTCAGAGATCAATACACACACACACATACAGGCTTATTACTTATATCCGTGGTTGATCTCCCTCTCAGTAGTGGACATTAGTGAGGAGAACATCAAACCATCTGCTCTGAAGGCTGTCAGACTAGAGAGGAGAAAACTACGCCAGACTACACATTAAATACACTGCTGATTAACTGCCAACTTCTCTCCCATAAACCTAAGAACTTCACCAACCTGTTCAACCACATAAAAACAGACTTGCACTGTTTTTAAACAAAAACATTCATGTTTAACTCATTTAAATAGGTTGGTGGAGTTCTTTATGCTAATTGAAGAGAAAGGTAGAGAGGAGGAGAGAGGAAGAGAAAGAGGAAAGAGATGAAGAGATGAGGAGAGAGATGGAAAGAGGAAGAGAGAGGAGAGAGGGAGAGAAAGAGGAGAAAGATGGAGAGGAAGAGAGAGCGAGAGAGATGGATAACATAGGAGAAAGGAGGAGAGAGGAAGAGAGAGGAGGAGAGAGATGGACAAAAACATTCATGTTTAACTTAAATAGGTTGGTGGAGTTCTTTATGCTAATTGAAGAGAAAGGGAGAGAGAAGGAGAGAGGAGGAGAAAGAGGAGAGAGATGGAGAGAGGAGGAGAGAGAAAGAGAAAGGGAGAGAGAAGGAGAGAGGAGGAGAAAGAGGAGAGAGAGGGAGAGAGGATGAGAGAGATGGAGAGAGGAGAGGAGGAGATAGAGGAGAGAGATGGAGAGAGGAGGAGAGAAATGGAGAGAGGAGAGGAGGAGATAGAGGAGAGAGATGGAGAGAGGAGGAGAGAGAAAGAGAGAGGAGGAGAGAGGAGGAGAGAGAAAGAGAAAGGGAGAGAGAAGGAGAGAGGAGGAGAAAGAGGAGAGAGAGGGAGAGAGGATGAGAGAGATGGAGAGAGGAGAGGAGGAGATAGAGGAGAGAGATGGAGAGAGGAGGAGAGAGGAGGAGAGAGAAAAAGAGAGGAGGAGAGAGGAGGAGAGAAAATGAGAGGAGAAGAGAACAAAGAAAACGAATACGGAGTAGAGAATCAACTTGTGATTAGTGAACAGTTGTCTACAGTAGGATCAATAGACAGCAGAGTGTGGAGTCCACAGAGAAACAGGTGTGATAGCATAAGGCCAGAGGTAGAGAGCTACGATCCCAACCTCCCAAACCCGGCCCCCAGCCAAAAGACCCATCTGCAGCCTCACACACAGACATTTATTTTTATTTTTATTTAACCTTTATTTAACTAGGCAAGTCAGTTAAGAACAAATTCGTATTTACAATGATGGCCTACCCTGGCCAAACCCAAATGACGCTGGGCCAATTGTGCTTCGCCTTATGGGACTCCCAATCACGGCTGGTTGTGATACAGCCTGGAATCGAACCAGGGTCTGTAGTAACATACACACACACACACACACACACACACACACACCAGTAGAATAGAGGTGATTTCATGAACATCCATAAACATTTGTGTGATTTGTAACCTTGCATGAAGACTTGTCTTAGCTCCTGGCACTAACGCCTTGGCTTTAGCTCAGAGAATTAATAGTCTTGTGTCTATTTTTGTGTCTCTTTCGTTCTTTCTTTCGTTCTTTTTTTCTCAGTGAGCGACTGAGAATGACTTCACGCGCCCAGTGTCACAAATGACCGTGGTGGCATTCTGGAGCGGTGGCGTGGTGTGCTGAGGGGATGATATCACAGAGAGGCGTTGGCATGGCGATCTACTGATGTCAGGCTGTTTACTGAGCTGCCAGGTTACATTTAGACTGGCTGACAGGCAGCAGGGGAGGATCTGTGTGTGTGTGTGTGTGTTTGTGTGTGTTTGTGAAAGGCACATTTAGAGGTATTCTCCATGTGGGAGTGTTGGAGCAGACTTGGCGTGGAGGATTGTGGGAAGGGCCCTGGAGAACAGGAGCCCCTGGCTGTGTGTGTGTGCCTGGAGGCCACTTCACTGGCAAACAGATGGCACCAGCACCACAGGCTGTGACCAACACATACACGCAATGATATACAGACACACATGCACATTGTGTGTGTGTGTTGTCTTACCGGTACTGTCAACGCAGTAATAGTAGAGCTGTTGAGTGTGGGGTCTGTGTGCTGTTTTCTGTACACCAGGCGATACTGTGAAATCCTTCCATTGGGTTGTCCAGGCTGTGTCCAGTTCAACTGTACTGAGTACGCACCTGCCAACACACAAACAGATATTACACACAGTGAGAATAACATAGGAAGTCAAACATCACCTTTTCTTCCCTCCCTCTCGTTCATCTCACTCGTCGGTGTGACGATAGGAGGCGAAATGTCCTCTGGACCCGCCTCCATGGTGACAGCTGAAGCCCATTGGCTGCGAGCAGAGCCCCGGGAGTTGTGGGCAAGTACACTGTACTGGTATTGTCTGAAGGGCTGGAGGGCGTCGCTGGCGTCGATGAACTCTAGCGGCCCATTGGACCAGATAAACACCAACAGCTCCTCCTGCGTCCCCATTGGTCGCCTGGCAGGAAACAGGAAGAGCAAGTGAGTTACCCTAACTAACCCTGAGGTTGATCTCTAAGCCTTAGTTACAACTTGAGCGACAGATAGAGAGAGAAATAGAGAGCAATAGGAGAAGGGTTAAAAGATGGCGTTGAAAAGAGGAGAGAGAGAGGGGAGGAGAAGGAGCGAAAAGGGGCAAGGGGATGAGGATGGAAGTCTCTAATCGTTCCAACTGCATCAAAACAACATTGCGTGCGCATGTGTGTCTTGGTTCACAATGTACACCTAAACTACAGCTGGACTTGATGACATAGCTCAAAACACCCCTCTACCCCTTCCTCCAGCTCTCACAAATTTAACCAACCTCATGTCTCCATCAGAAACCTCTGGATCTCAGAATCACAGATCCACCGAAGTCCCCAAAGTCTATAGCAAGCCCCCCTATACATACTGTATTAAGTGAGAGAGTCAGACAGTGTGTGTTTGGTCATGCTAAGCATGATCTGAATGCTCTACTGTACTCCTTCCTCTGGGATGAAATTCTTCTACTGAATTTGAGTAACTCCAATTTTGGTTTACCAAAGTCTGAAGTTAGGATTCTTCCCTCAGCCTGTATGCTAATGATGTTTCCACAGGACTTATCAAGGCTTAGATACTCTCTGACCCTGCATACAGATAGAAACCACTGGTCAACAGCACACACTTGACCTTGACCTTGACCACAAACAAACACATGCAGACAAACACACACACACACATGCACACACACAGGCAGACACATGGGTGCACGCACACAACACACACACCAGGCAAATGAAAAACTAGCACACTGGGTAGTCAATACACACAAATGCAGACTAAACATACACATACACTACCGTTTAAAAGTTTGGGGTCAATTAGAAATGTCATTGTTTTAGAAAGAAAAGCCCATTTTTTGTTCATTAAAATAACATCAAATTGATCAGAAATACAGTGTAGACATTGTTAATGTTGTAAATGACTATTGTAGCTGGAAACGGCAGATTTTTTATGGAATATCTACATAGGCGTACAGAGGCCCATTATCAGCAACCATCACTCCTGTGTTCCAATGGCACGTTGTGTTAGCTAATCCAAGTTGATCATTTTAAAAGGCTAATTGATCATTAGAAAACCCTTTTGCAATTATGTTAGTACAGCTGAAAACTGTTGTCCTGATTAAAGAAGCAATAAAACTACAATAGTAATTTACAACATTAACAATGTCTACACAGTATATCTGATCAATTTGATGTTATTTTAATGGACCAATGTGCTTTTCTTTCAAAAACAAGGACATTTCTAAGTGACCCCAAACTTTTGAACGGTAGTATACATATTCCAGGTGGACTAAACACAAACACGACACACACCAACACACACCAACACACATACAAAGCAGATTAGAAAGTCTCCCCTTAATCTAAATGATCTTGTAAACTAAGAGGTGCTTGATGATGTTATTACTATGACGTTATTGCCTGTGTATGGATGGTTACTACCTGTGTATGAATGGTTATTACCTGTGTATGAATGGTTATTACCTGTATATGACTGTTATTACCTGTGTATGAATGGTTATTACCTGTATATGGCTGTTATTACCTGTGTATGAATGGTTATTACCTGTGTATGACTTATTACCTGTATATGAATGGTTATTACCTGTGTATGAATGGTTACTACCTGTGTATGAATGGTTATTGCCTGTGTATGAATGGTTATTACCTGTGTATGAATGGTTATTACCTGCGTATGAATGTTATTACCTGTGTATGAATGGTTATTACCTGTATATGAATGGTTATTACCTGTGTATGAATGTTATTACCTGTGTATGAATGGTTATTGCCTGTGTATGAATGGTTATTGTCTGTGTATGAATGGTTATTACCTTTGTACAAATGGTTATTACCTGTGTATGAATGATTATTGCCTGTGTATGAATGTTATTACAATTGTATGATTGTTATTACCGTTGTAATAACCATTACAAAGGTAATAACCATTTATACAAAGGTAATAACCTTTGTATGAATGGTTATAACTGTGTACGACTGGTTATTGCCTGTGTATGAATGGTTATTGCCTGTGTATGAATGGTTATTACCTTTATATGAATAGTTATTACCTTTGTATAAATGGTTATTACCTGTGTATGAATGGTTATTACCTGTGTATGAAGTATGAGGTGATGA